>NC_091285.1:24298199-24598199 GCF_032444005.1 Ranitomeya imitator
CAGAACCCATTTGGGCCAGGCTGGAGGGACCTGGATTTGATGCAGGGCATAAATATGTGTGTATTTTAAGTGTCAGATCAGTGGCCCAAAGGCATTTAACCCCTTAAAAACATCAGTTACTTATTAAAATGGCAAGAATTGACTGTCTGCCCACTTTGATGCCAGTTCTGGTGCCCAGAACCCATTTGGGCCAGGCTGGAAATAACTGGTTTGGATGCGGGGCGCCCTGTTCTATATGTCTGCAGTGCTAGATCAGTGGCCCAAGGCATTTAACCCTTTCTTCAGCGCTCTTTGGTGCCCACTTTGATGCCCATTTTTTTGCCAGTTTTATTGTTTTTGTAGCCGTTTTTAAGCGTATTCACATTAGGGCACCTCACTGCATTGTATGTTATTATTGTGATGCTTATTTTTAGTTGTTAAACCTGCAAAAAACAGAAAATAAAAAATTGCCGAATAAGAAACTGACGAATAAGAAACCAACTTCTGCCTCGTACTTCACCCTTCATTTCTTCTTTCCTCAAGTGATTACTTTTTATTTCTCCAATCAGTATAGCATACCTCCCAACCGTCCCGGATCCAGCGGGACTGTCCTGATTTTGACAGTCAGCCCCGCGATCCTGGGCGGGACATTACTGTCCCGCACTGGTTGGGAGGTGTGTAATATCACCCGATCAGATCCCTGAGTCCCTGCACCCGCAGAGCAGCACACTACATATTGGCTGCTCTGTGTGCACAGGACCTGTGATGAGGTCACAGGATGGGAGGAGTCAAGGGGTCACATGATCGGGAGGACCTCCATGTACAGGACTCTGCTGGTTGTCATGGCGCCGGACGAGGGTAAGGGTATGTGTGAGGTCAGGAGGTGTTTATAGTGTGGATGTAGCAGAGCCATGTGTGTACGAGGTGTATGGATCGGAGCAGCGTGTGAAAGGTGTATGGAGCGGAGTTGTGTGTGGGTAAGACGTGTACGGAGCCGTGTGTACGAGGTGCACGGAGCACAGTCGCGTGTGTATGAGGTGTACGGAGCGGAGCAGCATGTGAAAGATGTATTTAGCAGAGTCGCATTTGTATGAGGTGTATGGAGCGGAGCAGCGTGTGAAAGGTGTATGGAGCAGAGTCATGTGTGTAAGAGATGTACGGAGCAGAGCCATGTGTGTGCAAGGTATACAGAGCGGAGCAGCAAGTGCAATGTGTATGGAGCAGAGCCGTGTGTGTACGAGGTGTATGGAGCGGAGCCGTGTGTGTACGAGGTGTATGGAGAGGAGTCATGTGTGTATGAGGTGTACGGAGTGGAGCCGTGTGTGTACAAAGTGTACGGAGCGGAGCCGTGTGTGTGCCAGGTATATGAAGTGGAGCAGCGTGTGCAATGTGTATGGAGCGGAGCCATGTGTGTACAAGGTGTATGGAGTGGAGCCGTGTGTGTACGAGGTGTACGGAGTGGAGCCATGTGTATATGAGGTGTACGGAGTGGAGCCATGTGGGTACAAGGTATACGGAGCGGAGCAGCGTGGGCAATGTGTATGGAGCAGAGCCATGTGTGTACGAGGTGTACGGAGTGGTGCCGTGTGTGTACGAGGTGTATGGTGAGGAGCCGTGTGTGTACGAGGTGTACGGAGCGGAGCCGTGTGTGTGCAAGGTATACGGAGCGGAGCAGCATGTGCAATGTGTATGGAGCGGAGCCGTGTGTGTACGAGGTGTATGGAGCAGAGCCGTATGTGTACGAGGTGTACGGAGTGGAGCCATGTGTGTATGATGTGTATGGAGCGGAGCCGTGTGTGTACGAGGTGTACGGAGCGGAGCCGCATGTGCAAGGTGTATGGAGCGCAGTTGCGTGTGTACGAGGTGTACGGAGTGGAGCCGTGTGTGTACGAGGTGTACGGAGCAGAGCCGCGTGTGTACGAGGTGTATGAAGTGGAGCCATGTGTGTGCAAGGTATACGGAGCGGAGCAGCGTGTGCAATGTGTATGGAGCGGAGCCGTGTGTGTACGAGGTGTATGGAGTGGAGCCATGTGTGTGCAAGGTATACGGAGCGGAGCAACGTGTGCAATGTGTATGGAGCGGAGCCGTGTGTGTACGAGGTGTATGGAGTGGAGCCGTGTGAGTACGAAGTGTATGGAGCGGAGCCGTGTGTGTACGAGGTGTATGGGGAGGAGCCGTGTGTGTGCAAGGTATACGGAGCGGAGCAACGTGTGCAATATGTATGGAGCGGAGCCGTGTGTGTAAGAGGTGTACGGAGCGGAGCCGTGTGCGTACGTGGTGTACGGAGCGGAGCTGTGTGTGTACGAGGTGTACGGAGCGGAGCCGTGTGCGTACGTGGTGTACGGAGCGGAGCCGTGTGTGTACGAGGTTTACGGAGCGGACGCTGGCTGTGTCGGATCGGAGCAGATATTGCTCCTCGCTCTGAGGCTGGCGTCACACTACCGTATTTTACGGACGTATGAGAGGTGCAGAAAATACGGATTGCATACGGTACAATGACTCTCTATGGCCCAGCTCCTATCAGCTGTATTTTACTGATCCGTATTATACGGTCTTCTACGGCCGTAGAAAATCGCAGCATGTTGCGTTTGTCACCGTATTGCGCAAAACAAAAAATCGCCAATGAAAGTCTATGGGGGCAAGAAAAATACGGACCAGCAGTGTGACTTGCGAAAAATACGCAGCGGTGTTCTATATAAGTAATTCAATTGCCGGCTTTTGCTATCTCCTTCCTAAACCCGACATGATATGTGACATAGTTACATACAGTAAACCATCTCATATCACCATTTTTTTTTGCATATTCCACACTACTAATGTCAGTAGTGTCTATGCAAAATTTGGCAGCTCTAGCTATTAAATTAAAGGGTTAAATGGCAGAAAAAATTGGCGTGGGCTCCCGCACAATTTTCTCCGCCAGAGTAGTAAAGCCAGTGACTGAGGGCAGATATTAATAGCCTGGAGAGGGTCCATGGTTATTGGCCCCCACCTGGCTAAAAACATCTGCCCCCAGCCACCCCAGAAAAGGCACATCTGGAAGATGCGCCTATTCTGGCACTTGGCCACTCTCTTCCCATTCCCGTGTAGTGGTGGGATATGGGGTTATGAAGGGTTAATGTCACCTTGCTATTGTAAGGTGACATTAAGCCAGATTAATAATGGAGAGGCGTCAATTATGACACCTATCCATTATTAATCCAGTAGTATGAAATGGTTAATAAAACACACAGACATTATTACAAAGTATTTTAATGAAATAAAGACACAGGGTGTTGTAATATTTTATTAGACTCTTCCTTCAACCTTAATAACTATGTTACTATGTTACTACAACAAGGTTGACTCTTTTGGCTGAGCTCTACTCTACTGTATCCTATTAATCATTTGTTAAAGTATTGTGACGGTTCCACACTATGAGTGGACAGGGAGTACTCACTTGGCTGGTCGTTGAGGTAGATACCGGGACACTAAGGGTATGTGCACACGTTGCGGATTCCATTGCGGATTTTTCCGCAGCGGATTTGATTAAATCCGCAGTGCAAAATGTACTGCAGATTTATCACGTTTTTTTTGTGCGGTTTCCACTGCGGTTTTAGACACCTGCGGATTTTTAATATGGAGCAGGTGCCAAACCGCTGCGGATTCCGCACAAAGAATTGACATGCTGTGGAAAATAAACCGCAGCGTTTCCGCGCGTTTTTTTCCGCAGCATGTGCACAGCGGTTTTTGTTTTCCATAGGTTAACACTGTACTGTACACCGCATGGAAAACTGCTGCGGATCCGCAGCGTCAAAAACGCTGCAGAACCGCAGCAAAAACCGCAACGTGTGCACATAGCCTTAGGGTTAAAAAGTCCATTCGGTTTATTAGCGTACAGCATAAACCGCTCCTCAGGAACTTGGTAGCATGCAGCAGCCAGTACACTGTCCGTTACACATTCGGCTCCATAGTATAACCACGGTCCCTCGCTGACTCCGCTGACTCGCATAACATGGATTACTGTCTGATAACTGTTAGCGTCCATCACACAGGTTCCCGGACACCTCTTATCCTCAGAGGTATCCTATAACCACTTCTCACTGACCCCTAGTCAGTATCTCTCACGGTCTGCATCTTGCACCATATCTCCATCCTGCCCCATGATACTGCACCATGTGTCTCCATCTTGCCCCATGTTCCTGTCCCATCTGTCTCCATCCCTCCCTGTCTCCATCCTGCCCCATCTGTCTCCATCTTGCCCCATGTGTCTCCATCTTGCCCCATGATCCTACCCCATCTGTCTCCATCCTGCCCCATGTGTCTCCATCTTGCCCCATGATCCTGCCCCATCTGTCTCCATCTTGCCCCATGATCCTACCCCATCTGTCTCCATCCTGCCCCATGTGTCTCCATCTTGCCCCATGATCCTGCCCCATCTGTCTCCATCCTGCCCCATGTGTCTCCATCTTGCCCCATGTGTCTCCATCTTGTCCCATGATCCTGCCCCATCTGTCTCCATCCTGCCCCATCTGTCTCCATCCTGCCCCATGATCCTGCCCCATGTGTCTCCATCTTGTCCCATGATCCTGCACCATCTGTCTCCATCCTGCCACATGATCCTGCACCATGTGTCTCCATCCTGCACCATGTCACACGGCAATAGAGTTTAACTGAACCTGCGTCTTGGACGTACTGTAGGTTCAGTTAGTGCACTGGCTGAATCCTGCCGCTGGAGCTCAGTGAGCAGAAGAGAGGGGGCCCGATGCGGGCCCCATATACCAGTCAGGGGAGTAATGCCCTGATGGTGTCCTGGTGATAATTCTCTCTAGTGAGAGAATTGCCTCAATTATGCTGCTGACACTCGGCTCAAACTCTCATCCAAGTGTCAGAATCGGAGCACATTGAGAAAACACAGAAATTAACTTCTCCATCTTCTCCATTGTCTGAGGCTGTGGATGACGGACTGCACTCAGATGACAGCCGACTGCAGTTCGATGTTTCACATGCAACCATAGACTTGAGTGGGTGCTTGTGATCCGAATTTCGGAGTCACTCAAAGTCCCAGCATACTGCACACAGATCCGCGCTGCCCCATAGTATAACATTGGGCAGAGTGCTATCTGATAAACTATCACATAGCAATACATAGTAAACCCTGATGAAGGCCCTGTGTGTCTCAGTGGAGAGATGAGCGTGAATTTGCCTCTGTCTGGTGACTTCTATGGGAGCCCGGCAAGTGTAATCATCTGTATTCAGAGGTCCCATAGAAGTCACCAGAGAGAATTACATGTGTGACCCCCTCAGCCCTGACGGAGACAACGCCAGGACGAAGCTTTCCATAGCAAAACGCGCGTCGGGTGTGGTTGGCCCCTGGCTGCTGGCTTCCATTAGGTAAATACACCCCATGGTTCCACATGGTTTTTCAGAGTGAGATGTTCCATTACTGCGGGTGGTTGTGCTCCGGCACTCTGTTTACTTTGTGACGTTATTTATTAGTGGTTGTCTCCACATTACTATTATCATACTAATGCACCTTATATATTGTGGTCGACCACTACCGTCTGCAGGTTGGATTAACTGACTAATGAGAAATATATACATATATAACTATCCAATGTGTTTTGAGCTTGTCTGTTGATATATTTTGATTGTGATACTTGTTAATACTATCCTGGGTTGTATCAGATGCTAATCTAGCCATCTTTTCAGCTATACCTGCCGGTCCTTTCCTGTACTTGATCTTTTTCTCCTATCTATACATGTATTATTTTATACGCTTTTATTGATGCTGTTAAAGGTATAAATAAAGTTGACATTGTTTTATCCAGCCTTCTAAGCGTTAACTTTGGAGAGACTATTAGATATCACTTTTTTTCTGGTACATATTATTGAGATGATCTATTGGTGTTGTTGTCCTATTAAACATTTGTTAAAATATCCAATACAATTTTGG
The DNA here is from genome assembly GCF_032444005.1 of Ranitomeya imitator. Taxonomy (NCBI): domain Eukaryota; kingdom Metazoa; phylum Chordata; class Amphibia; order Anura; family Dendrobatidae; genus Ranitomeya; species Ranitomeya imitator. The sequence continues at coordinate 24,304,111 of NC_091285.1, forward strand.
TATTTTTTTTTTTTAATGACCAATAATATCACATTCAGGGGACAAATATTGCCGCACCATGACCAGACACCATATTACCACAACATAGTGACCTATAATGCCAAATACATGGAACAAATACCACCACACCATGTCCAGACCACATATTATCACCACAGTGACCGAATAATATCACATGCAAGGGACAAATACCGCCACACCATGGCCTGACAACATATTACCACCACATAGTGACTGAAAACTATAATACTGATCAGTAATAAAAAACACAATACTAATATCACCATAAGTGCCATTATACACAGGAGATCTGTACTTAGTATGCAGTGTCTGTATACAGGTATTACAGTGATATTATACACAGGAGCTCTGTATATAGTGTCAGTGTACAGGTAATACAGTGATAACCGGTGACATTATACACAGGAGCTCTGTATATAGTGTCAGTGCACAGGTAATAGTGATCACTAGTGACATTATACACAGGAGCTCTGTATATAGTGTCAGTGTACAGGTAATACAGTGATAACCGGTGACATTATACACAGGAGCTCTGTATATAGTGTCAGTGCACAGGTAATACAGTGATCACTAGTGACATTATACACAGGAGCTCTGTATATAGTGTCAGTGCACAGGTAATACAGTGATCACTAGTGACATTATACACAGGAGCTCTGTATATAGTGTCAGTGTACAGGTAATACAGTGATCACTGGTGACATTGTACACAGGACTGCTGTATACAGTATACAGTGTATACTCTGTATACTATCGCTGGGGGTCTCAGAATTGGGGGACACCATGATCAGCATTGATGGGGGTCTGTCATCAATCGTTTTGCTGCAAAAACATTTTCTCGGTATCTGCAATATGGCCTTCTTGCGTGCGTGGGAGCATGTAATGTGGGGTGCATCCTACTGTGTGAGGAGCTGTGAGGAAGCATATGGTGTGTGTGTGTGTGTGTGTGTGTGTGTGTGTGTGTGTGTGTGTGTGTGTGAGAGAGAGTGGGAGGGAAGGAGGGACTATGGGAATATCATACTGTGCATGGGTGACTGTACTGTGTGGGGCATCCTACTGTGTGAGCGGCTGTGAGGCAACATACTGTGTGTGTGGGGAGTGGGCGGAAAGGAGGGCTGTAGGAATATCATACTGTGCATGGGAGCATGTACTGTGTGGGGCATCCTACTGTGTGAGGAGCTGTGAGGAAGCATACTGAGTGTGAGAGTGGGAGGGAAAGGGCTATGGAATATCATACTGTGTGTGTGTGCATGTACTGTGGGGGGAATCCTAATGTGTGAGGGGCTGTGGGGCAGCATGCTGTGTGTAAGGAGGTGGCCGGGACCCTCAATTGCTTCCTCTCTGCTACACACCGAGCCCATGCGGCATCCCTATGGTTCCCTCATGGTTTACATTGTTATGCTGTGTAGTAATGTATAACGTGCTGTATATGCTATGTAACTGCATTTGTACATAGTTAGCTTAGGGTTAGAAGGAGTTAAGAAGGGGGCCAGTCCAACCAGCTTACAGGAGAAGGATTCCTGCAGGCAGCAGAGCCCGGGCAGGCTTGCCCAGGGCAGGACGCTCTCCACAGCCAGGGACAGAAGGGGCACCGGTCGAGGGGATGAAAGCTGGCACGGACTTTCGGGCAGTGTGGACGGGCCCTGGTACTGTGGGACCGTCTCCAGAAGGACTGTTGTGGTTCTCAAATCTGGATGGGAGCCATTGATGCTGAGTGGCCTCCGGAAGTTGCAGGGATGAAGCAGGAAGCATTGCATTGTTTACATTAAAGTTTTCCCACTGGAAAAGAACTGTGGCCTGTGGTGTTTTCCTGAGTGCTCATCCCCAGCAACTGAAGTGAGCGTGTGGTGAAGGTAAAAGACTGTGTCACAGGACTGGGACTTCACCTGCCTTTTCTATATACAAGGTGTCGGGGTGCTCACTGACTGTTAACGGATTCGGCCATAACTACCACCCCGTGCTACCTTGTTACATGTGTGCAGAGTGGGAGGGAGAGGGGCTGTGGGAATATCGTACTGTGCATGGGCGCATGTACTGTGGGGGGCAACCTCCTGTGTGTGGGGATGTGGGGCAGTATACTGTGTGTGTGAGAGTGAGAGGAAAGCATTGACTATGGGAATATCATACAGTGCATGGGCGCATGTACTGTGGGGGGAAACCTCCTGTGTGTGGGGATGTGGGGCAGTATACTGTGTGTGTGAGAGTGAGAGGGAAGGATTGACTATGGGAATATCATCCTGTGTGTGGGTTCATGTACTGTGGGGGGCAACCTACTGTGTGAGGTGCTGTCGGGAAGCATACTTTGAGAGTGGGAGGGAATGAGGGACTATGTGGGGGCATAATAGTGTATAGGGAGCACTGTAGGGTCCATGAGAGCAGTACTGCACTGTGTAGAAACATTAATGTAATCTTTCTGTGTGGGCGCATATAAATGTTTTAGCGATGTAAGGGAAGTGGATTAAGGTAAAAAAGAAATTTCTGCCTGCGCTGCGCTGTACGTGTCGCCCTTCCTTGATTTTGGCATGGTTTAGATAAAGTTTACAGTGTACGATACCACTGAAGATCAATTTTGAAGGTGCATTACCAGGCTTTAACAGAAGAGGACAGCAAAGTAGAGAGAATAATGTAAATGTTCCCTTTTTTGTGAAAAAAAATAAATATTTTTAAAAAAAATTTTTTTTTTGCAATCTTGTCCATTTTCCAGGGACCAACTGGCAGGATCACCTTGAAAGAGCAGTGATCGATGTGTTATCTCCGATCGGTCACACACATTAGATGCCAGTAGCATGTGGCCGGCTGAGGGTGTCCTGACTCCCCTCTGGTGGGGTATCCGACGGGGCAGTTGGATTTTGACTGTTTGATCCTTTTTGCTGCCTTCTTACTCCACTACTTTATCAAACAATATTCATCTCATTGTCTGAGCTGGGAAATAGCGCCACTCCTGTCCACAGGCTGTGTCTGTATTGCAGCTATTTAATTTAATAGCTCAGAGCTGCAATACCAGACACAACCTAAGTACAAGAGAGGCGCTGTTTGCGTTATTTTGCTCGGCATGTCAGATCTCGGCCTTCATCATATACAGTTATATGAAAAAGTTTGGGCACCCCTATTAATCTTAAGCTAAATGTTTTATAAAAAAAATTTTTTTGCAACAGCTATTTCAGTTTCATATATCTAATAACTGTTGGACACAGTAATGTTTCTACCTTGAAATGAGGTTTATTGTACTAACAGAAAATGTGCAATCTGCATTCAAACAAAATTTGACAGGTGCATAAGTATGGGCACCCTTATCATTTTCTTGTTTTAAATACTCCTACTTTTTACTGACTTACTAAAGCACTTTTTTTTGTTTTCTAACCTCATTGAGCTTTGAACTTCATAGCCAGGTGTATGCAATCATGAGAAAAGCTACTTAAAGTGGCCACTTGCAAGTTGTTCTCCTGTTTGAATCTCCTCTGAAGAGTGGCATCATGGGCTCCTCAAAACAACTGTCTAATGATTATCCAACATAGTTGTTCAGGGGAAGGATACAAAAAGCTGTCTCAGAGATTTAACCTGTCAATTTCCACTGTGAGGAATATAGTAAGGAAATGGAAAAACACAGGTACAGTTCGTGTTAAGGCCAGAAGTGGCTGGCCAAGAAAAACATCAGAAAGGCAGAGAAGAAGAATGGTGAGATCAGTCAAGGACAATCCTCAGACCACCTCCAGAGAGCTGCAGCATCAACTTGCTGCAGATGGTGTCACTGTACATCGGTCACCTATACAACGCACTTTGCACAAGGAGAAGCTGTATGGGAGAGTGATGTGAAAGAAGCCATTTCTGCAAGCACGCCACAAACTGAGTCGGCTGAGGTATGCAAAAGCACATTTGGAGAAGCCAATTTCTTTTTGGAAGAAGGTCCTGTGGACTGATGAAACCAAGATTGAGTTGTTTGGTCATACAAAAAGGCGTTATGCATGGCGGCCAAAAAACACAGCATTCCAAGAAAAACACTTGCTACCCACAGTAAAATTTGGTGGAGGTTCCATCATGCTTTGGGGCTGTGTGGCCAATGCTGGCACCGGGAATCTTGTTAAAGTTGAGGGACGCATGGATTCCTCGTAGTATCAGCAGATTCTTGACAATAATGTTCATGAATCAGTGACAAAGTTGAAGTTACGCAGGGGATGGCTCTTTCAGCAAGACAATGATCCAAAACACCGCTCCAAATCTACTCAGGCATTCATGCAGAGGAACAATTGCACTGTTCTGGAATGGCCATCCCAGTCCCCAGACCTGAATATCATTGAACATCTGTGGGATCATTTGAAGAGGGCTGTCCATGCTCGGCGACCATCAAACTTACCTGAACTGGAATTGTTTTGTAAAGAGGAATGGTCAAAAATACCTTCATCCAGGATCCATGAACTCATTAAAAGCTACAGGAAGCGAATAGAGGCTGTTATTTGTGCAAAAGGAGGATCTACTAAATATTAATGTCACTTTTCTGGTGGGGTGCCCATACTTATGCACCTGTCAAATTGTGTTTGAATGCAGATTGCACATTTTCTGTTAGTACAATAAACCTCATTTCAAGGCAGAAACATTACTGTGTCCAACAGTTATTAGATATATGAAACTGAAATAGCTGTTGCCAAAAAAAACAATTTTTATAAAACATTAAGCTTAAGATTAATAGGGGTGCCCAAACTTTTTCATATAACTGTATAAATCGGTATAGGATTTGGAAAAAGTAACAGCGCCTCCCCGGTCTGCAGGCTGTGACTGGTACTGCAACTCCGGTCAATTTTAGGTGGAATTTTAGCCGGAAATGACTGATAACAGAGAACAGAAGACTGAATTATACCTGGGTCCCCATTGTAGAGTGTATCCCCCCAGTCTCAGTCGATGGAGGGAACTTACTGCTTCATTGCAATTTTTTATTATTAAATATTTAGCGACTTTCTGGTAAAATTGTGCTATCACACAAGATGTTCTGAGTAAGCTGCAGTCTAAAGTATGAAGGAGACAGAAAACAACAAATACAGATGTGATGAAATGTTTTCATTGAAACTTATGTACAGACTCATTTTTAAAAACTTGTGGCAAAACTTATTTTTATTAAGAAGATGTAGCAGTGCTGAGTGTGTCGTTTGGCAGAACTCCTAGTGATGTGATGAGATGTAGCAGAGCTAAGTGAGTTGTTTGGCAGAACTCATAGTGATGTGATGAGATGTAGCAGGGCCGAGTGTGTCGTTTGGCAGAACTCCTAGTGATGTGATGTAGCAGAGCTGAGTGTGTCATTTGGCCAGACTTCTTTTGACAATGCTTGTAAGCGTTCAGTATATGCAGATGTTGCAGAGTTGAGTTGATCATTGATCAGAACTCGGTGATCTACTGGGATCAGATGAAACAGTTTCCCTTAGGCACTGACATAGCAGAGGTGAGTTGGTCATAGGGATGCAGTAATGGGATTTAATTCTCCATGGAATCATTTCTGTAGATCTAGCAGAGTTGAGTTGGCAGAACTCATGGCGACTTACAGTAAATATGTGATGAAACATTTTCATTGAATAATATGTATAGTGTTTAGCAGAGCTGAGTTTGACACAAAGCCATCACGTTTCAAACACGGAATAGCAGGGCTGAGTGTGTCACAAAGAGATGACGTTGCAATCACGGTATAGCAGAGCTTAGTTAGCCATGAATCCATGATGTACCAAGCACGGAATAGCAGAACTGAGTTGGCCACTAAGCGATGACGTTTCAAGCACTTTATAGCAGAGCGATGATGTTTCAAGCACAGTATAGTAGAGCTCAGTTGGTCGTGAAGCGATGATGTTTCAATCAGGGTATAGCAGAGCTGAGTTTTAGCCATGAAGTTTCAAGCATGGTATAGTAGAGTAGAGCTGAGTTGGTCACTAAATAGTAACTTAAAGCATGGTATAGCAGAGCTGTGTTGGTCGTGCAGCTATGATGTTTCAACTATGGTGTGGTAGAGCTGAGTTGGTCACGGAGCGATTGACGTTTCAAGCACAATATAGCAGAGCTGATTTGGTCACAGAGCGATTGACGTTTCAGGCACAGGACAGCAGAGCTGAGTTGGTTATGGAGTGATTGACGTTTTAAGCACAGTACAGCAGAGCTGAGTTGGTCACGGAGCGAATGATTCAGGCACAGTACAGCAGAGCTGAGTTGGTCACGGAGCGATCGATGTTTCAGGCACGGTACAGCAGAGCTGAGTTGGTCATGGAGCGATTGACGTTTCAAGCACGGTACAGCAGAGCTGAGTTGTTCACTGAGCGGTTGACGTTTCAGGCACGGTACAGCAGAGCTGAGTTGGTCACGGAGCGGTTGATGATTCAAGCATAGTACAGCAGAGCTGAGTTGGATACGGAGCAATGTCGTTTGAGGCACAGTACAGCAGAGCTGAGTTGGTCACGGAGCGATTGACGTTTCAAGCACGGTACAGCAGAGCTGAGTTGGTCACGGAGCGATTGACGTTTCAGGCACGGTACAGCAGAGCTGAGTTGGTCATGGAGCGAATGACGTTTCAAGCACAATATAGCAGAGCTGAGTTGGTCACAGAGCGATTGACGTTTCAGGCACGGTACAGCAGAGCTGAGTTGGTCACGGAGCGATTGACGTTTCAAGCACGGTACAGCAGAGCTGAGTTGGTCACGGAGCGATTGACGTTTCAAGCACGGTACAGCAGAGCTGAGTTGGTCACGGAGCGATTGACGTTTCAAGCACGGTACAGCAGAGCTGAGTTGGTCATGGAGCGATTGACGTTACAAGCACGGTACAGCAGAGCTGAGTTGGTCACGGAGCGGTTGATGATTCAAGCACAGTACAGCAGAGCTGAGTTGGTCACGGAGCGATTGATGTTTTAAACACAGTACAGCAGAGCTGAGTTGGTCACTGAGCGGTTGATGATTCAGGCACGGTACAGCAGAGCTGAGTTGGTCACGGAGCGATTGATGTTTCAGGCACGGTACAGCAGAGCTGAGTCGGTCACTTGGTACTCATCATTGTGTTATTTCGCTCAGTGACAAACACGTCTCTGCTGCGTCTGTTGCACCTGCTGACGCCCGGCCCCTCCGTGTCTTCTATACCCCATCCCTCCTACCCGTACGGCGGGGAGCGCTATAAGCGGGCGGTGCGTGTAGGGGCCGCTGTGTACCGTTCTAGGGGGGGCGCAGGGACCGGTGTCAATCATCGCAGCCTCCACACCCCCCGCCGCGCACAGACATCCAGCAGCCGCGTCCTCTCCAGCGCGCCGCACATGAGATTAGCGGAGCTTTGGCGTCTGTCAGCGAGGAGCGGAGCCCGGACAAAAGCGTCTGCGATCCGGCATTGTGCGGAGGTCAGTGCCCCGGGGAAGGCGTCACTTGTCCCATTGTGTCCGGGGGGCTGTTTCGGGTGGGTTTGGGGGGCTGCGGAGATCTAAGAATGATTTCACCCCATTGTATGCGAGCAGCGGTGCATTCCAGCATCATCGGATCTGACGCCACAAAGTGTAAAACCGCTGCAAAATGACGGATTATGTGACCGTGGGCAAAAAGGAAAAGTGCGGCGCCCTCCGGTAACTTCCCCAGTTTGTGTCTGGGGTTATTGTCTTTACATTGGGGGAGAAGCCACCAGAGACCGGGCCACTAATAATTCTTAAAGACACCGCTCGGATTTCTAAAAATGACCTGGAAATAGGATTTGTGGCCATTACGGGTTGTCACCCAGCTTTCCAAAGACAGTTAGTGGCATCTACTATCATGTAGGATTGACTTTTATCATTTGTCCTTCTGGGAAAAGATGGGTGACAGCCAGACATTATCATTTAGGGGTTATCAGCGCTAATTATGGGTTGTCATCACTTCTAGAGGTCGTCATCCAGCTTTCTGCAGACCCTGAATGACATTAATATTTTGTCCTTCCGTGAAAAGATGGGTGACAGTCAATAATTATCATCATAATGGGGTTGTCTGCATCAACTTTATTTTAGAGACTATCATCAGTAATTATATTTTAGGGTCTGTCACCCAGCTTTCCACAGACCCAGATAGGCTAGTTACTTTATACTGTAACATTTTAGATTTATAAATGATAACATCCAGATTTCTGTAGTTCAGAATTTATGTAAAGCTGAAAAACAGCCCTATATGGTGAGGCCGTCACCCAGCTTTCCGCGGACGCTGACTGGCATGGCTACCTGCTTTTATATGAATTGTTGCTCTACATAACAGTATAATATTACATACCATTCAGGTTTTGGGGAAAGTGGTGTGATTCGCACTAATGGGTGCCATTATGATGGCTTTTTCACCCAGCTCGCCACGAATCCTGATTTTATTTTATTCAATTATGTAGATTTAAATATAAAAATTCAAATATACGACATTCAGAATTTGTGGAAAACTGGAGAATAGCCCTATATGGTAATCATTGAAATACTTTAAGGAACTGTCACCCAGCTTTCCACAGACCCTGAATGACATATTACTTTACACCATTATGATGGTTAAAAATGCAGCTTTATGTCCCTCTGAATGCAAGTGAAGCTTGAGAAGAGTCGGTAATGATAGATATTGCAATGCTCACAAGTGGTGTCACACAGCTTTCCTCATACCCTGAATGGTATATATTGTCATCAATGCAGATTTGTTATTCAGAATGTGGAGAAAGCTGGAGAACGGCTTCAAATGCTACTCATTACTATACCTAGTGGTGTGGCCACCCAGCTTTCTCCAGACCCTGAATGACATCTAAATCTGGATTTTTATAAACTTTTCCTGACTCGGGGTCTAGGGAGATCGTCTATCAGCACCATAATGATTGTCATTAATGGCTGTTACCCATCTTTCCACAAACCCTCGAATGGTGGCACTTTAATATATAATGTTAGATGTAGTATTACTTTATCAAAACTAATGCTGGTTTGTGTGACTTTCAGGACCTGGGGAAAGCTGGGTGACGGCTACTAATAATGTCCAATATAGAGCTCATAGGTGCGGTCTCTTAGCTTCAATGGCATGAATGGCAGATAAGTCTAAAGTTATATATAGACCATTCAGGGTGTGTGGAAAGTGGAGGGATCTCCCCTCAGAGCTCTGTAATGGATAGTAGAACTATGAATGTGTATATATATATATAATGTGTGTGTCTTGTTGGAAGGTGAACCTTCGGCCAAGTCTGAGGTCCAGAGCACTCTGGAAGAGGTTTTCATCCAGGATATCTCTGTACTTGGCCGCATTCATGTTTCCTTCAATGACAACCAGTCGTCCTATCCCTGCAGCTGAAAACACCCCCATAGCATGATGCTGCCTCCACCATGCTTCACTGTTGGGATTGTATTTGGCTGGTGATGAGCGGTGCCTGGTTTTCTCCACACATACCGCTTAAGAGTTATCACCAAAAAGGTCTATATTCATCTCATCAGACCAGAGAATCTTATTTATCATAATCTGGAGTCCTTCAGGAAAAGCTGAGTGACGGCCCCGTGGGCAGAAGAATGATCAGTAATTATGGAATAAGAGGCGCGGACTCCTCTCCATTTCATTTCAGCCTTTGTGTTGCGGCATGAGACGCTCTGCAGATTATACCGCCATCTAGTTATCATGGAATTATTTAGAACCTGAGAGTTGTCACAGAACTGAGATTTCGGAGCTGAATGACGAGGTCCTTACACTGGGGAGCGATGGTGACTTTTATTACCCATCACTGATGGCCGTGTGCCCCTGCTGTGCCGCTGCTGTGCTCCTCCAGGCTGCACTGACTACCAGGATACATACTCACAACATCGTACATTTCATTTAAAGGAATTGTCCAAGATTAGAATATTACAGCTGCTTTCTTTCAATAACATTGCCACTAATTTAACAGATTAGAAAACATATCTAACAATAATAACTTTTTTTTTTCTATAAACAGCGCCACACCTGTCTACAGGTTGTGTGTGGTATTGCAATGCATTCCTATTTACTTCAATAGATCAGAGGAGCAATTTCAACTCGAAGCAGAAGTGAAGTGAGTGTTCTGCCGTATACTGTATGTTTCAGCCATGTGAAACTACAACTCCCAGCATAGCCTGAACAATGGTAAGGGTATGACTCTTCATCCCCCTACAGTCCAAGCTGGCCCTGTGTCCTCTCCCACCACCCCCCGAATTAGTACCAGGTTACTATTTCCCCCTTTAATTAAAAATTCAGTCATGGTACCCCCCTTAGATAAAAAAAAAATTAAGCTACTGCATCCCCTTGAATTAAAAAAATAACAAAACCAAGCCATCATGCCCGTGGATGAATAATAAGCTACTGTACCCCGCCTTCTTGAATCAAAAATTGAATAGTGCCCCCTTCCCAAATAACTAATAAACCACTGTCTCCACCCAAAATAAAAAAACGAAGCCACTGTGCCCCCACAGAGAACAGGACATTTTAATTGACAGTGTAAATCCATATTTCTCCTGCGGGGGAGCTGCAGGTAAATGAAACACTTGTTGCTTGTTTATTCAACAGTTGATGGTCAATTAGCTGAAGTGATCTGTGAAAAATTCTTGGTGTTTTTTTGTGGACCCTTCTGACAAAAATGGAAAGTTCCTTTAAGAATTACAATACATTGATTGTACTCCACTTTGAAAGTGTAACCGTCGAGAATTACAGGTTACACCAATTTAATTTTTTTACGATAATTTTTGATTAATTGAGATTAGTATAGGTTCTGTCAATGTCACGCGAGGCGGGAAGAGGGGAGGAGGCTTCTTGTTGACGGGCGGGTCGGCGGGCGCTCGGCTGACGTTGTCAGGTATTGCGGATGATCTGAAATTGAAAAGTGAGTGTGATTACCGTCTGAGCGGCTCAGCGTGTTCCTACAACAGAAGTAAGAATTCCCAGCCATAAATATCATGCGGTGACATCCCGCTATTAAAATCTCACTAACAGAAACATATGCTGCAGTTAATGAGGTCTGGGGGCTGTCTGCTCCTCCGATCACGGCGCACAACAGAACGCCAGCTACCGCATAATCAGGAGCCGAGCCGCACAGGTCAGGAGCAGGAGGCTGCCGAAACTGTCACATCGGCAAAAATTCCTCATTTTTTTCTGTACCTTCATTCTTCCTATTAGATCTAAGTTGGAAACGTCCTACAGTCTTATAAGGATTGTTGATACTTGAGAAAATCCTAAAACGGGAAGGAAGGATGGCCAGATCTTGTGTCTTATTTTTTGATGAAGGGGCCCTCACTTTGGGCTTGAAGAAGAAGTGTTGAAGAACACTCCTGATCTTCTCCTCTCCACGCCCACATTATGCCCCTGGATAGTTCTCTACAAAGTCCCCACCATTTAGTGGCCTCTACCACCCAGTCCTCTGCAGTCACAGACCACTCACTGATGTGTGATGGCACTTGGGTCTTTATGGGTAGGAGTCTATCCTCATGGCGCATCTCGAATAGTCAGTCTTTGCCCCCTTTTCCTTGCAGTAGCTCTACATCTCAGGAACTGTGAGGGCATCTGTTGTGTATAGTACAATCTTTAGGTCACCCACAGATTTTGACATAAATTCAGATCTGGGATATTCCAAAACCTTGATCTTCTTCTGGTGAAGCCATCATTTTTCTGATTTGGAGGTCGCCGTCGTGTGGAAAGGTGAAATTCCTTTTCAACTTCAGATTTTTAGCAGAGGCCTGAAGGTTTTGTTTCAAAATTGACTGATATTTGGAACAGTTCATAATTCCTTCCATCTTGACTAAGACCCCAGTTCCAGTTGCCGATAAAGCACAATGCTGCCTCCGACATGCTTCACTGTGGGTATAGTGTTCTTTTCGTAATGCACAGTGTTGACTTTGAGTCAAACATGCCTTTTGAAATTATGGCCAAATTGTTCAACCTTTGTCTCATCGGACCAAAACACGTTCTCCCTCAAGCTTTGATGTTTTTCTTTGTGAGAAAAGGCTTCCGTCTTGCCATCCTATCCTACAGCCCACACATATGAAGAACAAGGGAGGTTGTTTTCTCATGTAGTACACCAAAACTTGCCCGAAATTTCTGCAGCTCCTTTAATGTTACTGTAGGTCTCTTGACAGCCTCCCATGCCAATTTTCTTTATGTCTTTTAGAAAATATTTGAAGGACATTCAGCTCTAGATAACGTCATTACGGGCGGATTAAGAGTAGCCAGGGTTTCGGGCAGTTTAGTAGGTGTTGGCCCCCCCCAGGTACCAGATGAGTCACGTGACATGTCATATGATCCCCTTTGATAGACCATGTGATAGGTCATGCAAGTAACAAACAGATTCACATCTGTACATGGAAAATGACAGAGAGAGCAGAAGTGAGGGGAGATCGGGACTAGTATTGCCCTTTACACTTCCCTTCCCCTGACAGCGGAGGTTGGCATCCTAAGCTGTAACTTATGGCGTCGCCGCTCCTCGTCGTCTACCCTTATATAGTCCTACCACTACTCTAGATGATCAGACAATATATAATGAACATATATAATATGTACAATATAGATACTAGTGGGCTGACGGATGGAGATATATATATATATATATATATATATATATATATATATATATATATATAATCAATATTTATCAACAATCTCACCAGAAAAAAACCCTAGCAAAGTCCAAGAAGTAACATATATGATGTCCTTGTACAACGAAGAATAACTCTTCAGGTCATAAATGGCCGTTAAGTAGCAGAGCAACTAACACCACAAAACATCCATATACTGTACCTCATAGTCACGTACTATACATATTTTCTGCCAAAGCTATAAGAGACCACTGTAAAATGTTCAGTTTGTCTGATTTTTCTCTCTATAGATATATTTTTGAGTAAAATGTAAATTGTTCATTTATTCTATAAACTTCTGACCACGTCTCCGAAGTTCCAAGCAATACATTTTGTTTTGTTTTTTTCTGACGAAGAAAAATAGTCAAAATTTAAAAAAAGTGCTTTCAAACCTCAAACAATGCAAAGAAAATAAGTTCATAATCATTTAGAAACAACAATACTAAGGTTTAACACAGGAAGAGTTCGGAAATCAATATTTTGTGGAATAACCATGATTTTTAATCCCAGCTTTCATGCGTCTTGGCATGCTTTCCACCAGTCATTCACACGGCTCCTGGTACAATAATGTCAGCAGTTCTTCTTTGTTTGATGGCTTGTGACTATCCATCTTCCTCTTGATTACATTCCAGAGGTTTTCAATGGGGTTCAGGTCTGGAAATTGGGCTGCCATGACAGGGATTTGATGTGGTGGTGGTTGCCAGAGCTGTATATATATAGTGAGAGAGAGACGCTCTATGGCCTGAACACTTGTATACATATATTTAGCTTATTGGCATCTTCCTCCAACGCGTTTCCCCCTCTTTTGGTCATTCAGGGTTTTATCAGCGAATTCCTTCAATCAAGACAACAACAAAAAAAAGATCATAGGCCATACTGCAATGAGGATTTCAGCTCACAGGCCCAGGCAATATGCCCCCGCATAACCCTCTACATACAATATGAGCCCCCACATAGCCCTCTACATACAATATGAGCCCCCACATAACCCTATACATACAATGAGCCCCCACATAACCCTCTACATACAATTTGAGCCCCCACATAGCCCTCTACATACAATATGAGCCCCACATAACCCTCTACATACAATATGAGCCCCCACATAACCCTATACATACAATATGAGCCCCCACATAACCCTCTACATACAATATGAGCCCCCACATAGCCCTCTAAATACAATATGAGCTCCCACATAACCCTCTACATACAATATGAGCTCCCACATAGCCCTCTACATACAATATGAGCTCCCACATAGCCCTCTACATAAAATATGAGCCTCCACACAGCCCTCTCTATACAGTATGAGCCCTCGTATAGCTCCTACACACTACATACAATATAGGCCCTCAGACTCCCAATATACAGTATGAGCCCCCACATAGCCCTCTACATACAGTATGAGCGCCCACACAGAGCCCCCTACATACAATTTGAATCGATACACAGCCCCTACATACGAGTCCACACACAGCCCCTACATAAAGTATAAGACCCCACATAGCTACCTATATACAGTATAAGGCCCCATAGCTCCCTATATACAGTGTTAGCCCCCACATAGCGCTGTACATAGAGTATGACCCCCCTAAACCATATAGCTACCTATATACAGTAGGTGCCCTCACATAGCCCTGTACATATATAGCATGAGCCACCACACGGAGCTCCCTACAGAGAGTATGACTCCACATGTAGCCCCTACATGTAGTATTATACCTCACATAACTACCTATATACAGTATAAGGCCCACATAGCTCCCTATTTACAGTATGAGCCCTCACATAGCCCTGTACATAGAGTATGAGCCCCCTACATCATATAGCTACCTATATACAGTATGAGCCCTCACATAGCCCCGAGCATATATAGTATGAGTCCCCACACAGAGCTCCCTACAGAGAGTATGACTCCACACACAGCCCCATACACCATATAGCTACCTATATACAGTATGAGCCGCAGATGGTGGCGCACAAAAAAACATTATGATCTGTGCAATCTGCCGATGGGGACCCGCCGGGCCCTGGGTGGTAGCCCAGATTGCCCTCATTATAATCCACCTATGAATGTCAGTGTTGTGCCAAATTTAAGCCACTTCTTTTAGACGACTTCATAGTCTTCCATTGTATATCTAATGGGAATTTGTTAGTACCCTTCCTATTACTGAGATCTTTCCACCATGACATCCCTTTGCTGTGTTGTTGGCTGTTTACCAACCACGGTTTCTACTGTAAAATGCTGAAAATGGCAGGAAAATCCTCCTAGAACAGCAAAACTTTATATGGGGTTAATCAGAATCAAAATAATTGATGGATTTATACAGATTATAGGTGACCTTTTTTTAGTTACTTGACAAAAACTGGCATCTTAACAAGGCCGTGTAGACTTTTTATATCCACTGTTTATGCTTATTTTAAGGCATTATTTGGTCATGATTTTATGTTTTTTTAATGCTTTTTTGTGTTCTGTACGGTCCGTTTTTTTGCATTATTACGTAGACCACGTATAACAGTATTATGTCACCACGCGATGGTGGTATTATTTAGGAACAATGTGACCTTTGTGGCACCGAATAACACGTTCTCCTGCCCTCAGCATGCTCTCGTAACCATTTATGATGTAAAAATTGGGTAAAATAAAGCCTCATGTAGAAATCTGCTCCTGTTTCCAGTATCTGATGGTAATTATATCTTCCTGCAGGGTGGGAGGAAAAAAAAAAACAACTTACCTTCTGTTAAAAAACCCACAAAGCTCTGTCATTTAGGTGCTGCTTTTTAGCAACATTTAGAGGCATGTCGCCTGTCATGTGCGGGATTGTAAAATTAATTTTCTGTTTTATCTTTCCTGGAGAAAAAAAAAAATTAATACAAAGGACGGGAGGAAAAAAAAAATGGGTTGTTTAGAGTCGGCGGCGTTGGATTCAGCTTAAAAAAAAATTAAAAAAATTAAAAAAAATTCTAAAAAAATTGATGATATATTTACTTAAAAAAAAAATACATTAACCCTTTGTTCTCAATTGCGAATGAAGGATTAACATTATTTTGTTGGGGAATAATAACAGACTATGACAAATGGCAACCCTACTTAAATATGTGGCAATTAACCTCCCCCCCACCTTCATAAATATACCCCCCTCCCCGCCGGGGATTTTAGCACATGGTTCATGTGTGAAACACTTACATCTTCTGCCTTTTTTTTTTAGGATTTCTAGGAGGGGAGTGTATTGTAGACGGAGAAGATGACAGACTTGTCTCTCATCGGGGTGGGAAGATAGCAGGGACAATCGCATGAAAATAAAAGCAGGACCACACTGCGACGATGGCGTACACCCACTCGCACATCATGGCATCGAGAAGGCACCCGCCAAGTCGAGTCATTATTGAGCTAGACGAGTACAGCTCCAATCCTACCCAGGCGTTCACCTTCTACAACATCAACCAGGGACGATTCCAGCCGCCCCATGTGCAAATGTGAGTACACCCATCACAGAAGGTGATTCTTAATGATCCGAGTGATTGCCCGTACTGATGTGCGGGATTTACATAGGACTGCTGGTAGACCTATTACAGTATGGATCTTTATGGAGAAACTCTTCTACTTTTTCTACAAATTGTTTCATGATGATTATGGTATATATTTATGAACCCAACAGTATAAAAGTGACTTAGTGAGGATGATAGAAAGATAATAGATAGATAATAGATTGATAGATAATAGATAATAAATAGATAGTAGTTGATAGATAATAGATAATAGATTGATAGATAGATAATAGATTGATAGATAATAGATAGAAATAGATAGATAATAGATTGATAGATAATAGATAGATAGATGAAAGAAAGATAATATATAGATAATAGATAATAGATGATAGATAATAGATGATTGATAGATGGATAATAGATAGATAATAGATGATAGATAGATAGAAAATAGATAGGTAAGATAGATAGATAGATGATCGATCGATAGATGATAGATAATAGATAGATAATAGATGATAGTTAGATGATAGATAGATGATAGATAGATAGAAAATAGATAGATGATAGATGGAATTAATGGTGCTATATCAATAAATAATAATAATAAATAATACATAGATAGATAATAGATAGATAATAGATAATAGATAGATAGATGATAGATAATAGATAGATGATAGTTAGATGATAGATAGATAGAAAATAGATAGATGATAGATGGAATTAATGGTGCTATATAAATAAATAATAATAATAATAGATAATAGATAGATAGATAATAGATAGATAATAGATAGATAGATAATACATAGATAGATAATACATAGATAATAGATAGATAATACTATTTACGGACTTATCAGTTATTGCTATATTACTCTGACTGGCTGAATATGATGTGGAATATTCTACATGTTTTATCTTTCCCATGTAATCAGTGATTGCTAATCAGGAGAACTGTGCAGTATAATGATCATACACCGCGGACGCTCGATCTCAGCGATGTAAGGAGACAGAAATGAAAGTTTCCATCTTGCGCTTCCGCCATCATTTGTTCGGCTGTCTGAATGGTGAAATGTAAAATCATCACCTGACACTAAGGAATTATTGTTATGGAGGCTCGGAGAAAGTATTTATTATGTTCCATAAATATCAGTGAGCGCCGCGGCGATAAATACGGAATAAAGCAGAACGGATGCTCACCTGTCAGCGAGGATAGAGAGGAGAGGGATGGGGCTGCGTGAAATCACAGCAAACCAGAGAGTTAGTATTATATTATTTATATTATTTATTATACAAAAAAGGGCAAACGTTTTATTTTTTATTTTTTTTACATTTCTTTTATTTCCAAGAATGGAGAAAAAAATAAATACATTTTTAGAAGATGACATGAACCAAATAATATATTCCAAATTCTCGCTTCAAGTTTGCCATTTTAGGAGTCAGAGGGTTAAGTTGAAGCTTCTGGGCCCCAGTGAAAAATATGAGGGACCCCACCTACCATATGCAATATGTATGTGGTGGAAAGGCTTTGGGGGTCTCCTCAGGTGCTAGGGCTCAGGTGCGAATGCGACTAATGCAACTACCATATTTTGGCAAAGGGCTGTAATGGCATGTTATAGCCCAACTGTTGGTTGGAAGCATTGGTGCTGCAGGGTACGGCAGGACTGGAAATGCTGGTCTGCACCTAGAGCACTGGAACAGCAGAGCTGGATTTGCTGGACACCACCTGGAGCAGCATAGAACAGCAGAGCTGGAAATGCTGAACATTACCTCTAGCCGCGTTGAGCAGCAAAGCTGGATATGCTGGATGGCACCAGGAGTAACATGGAATAGCAGAGTTGGAAATGTTGGACGGCACCTGGAGCTACGTGGATCAGCAGAGCTGGAAATGCTAGATAGTACCTAAAGCGGCACGGAACAACAAAGCTAGAAATAATGGACCATACCTGGAGCAATGTGGAACAGCAGAGCTGGAAATACTGGATGGTACCTGGAGAAATACTGGATGGTACCTTGAGCGGTGTGTAATAGCACAACTTGAAATTACGGACAGTACCAGAAGCAGCATTTTTTTTCAGCAGAGGTGAAAATGTCAGATGGCACTTGGAGCAATGTGGAATAGCAGAGCTGGATTGCATCTGGAGTACCATGGAACAGAAGAGCTGGGAATGTTGGATGACACCTGGAGCAATGTGGGACAGCCGAGATGGAAATACTGGACAACACCTGGACTTACGTGGAACAGTAGAGCTAGAAATGCTGGATGGTACCTGGAACAGTGTGGAATAGCAGAGCTGGATATGCCAGATTGCATCTGGAGTACCATGGAACAGAAGAGCTGGGAATGTTGGATGACACCTGGAGCAATGTGAGACAGCCAAGATGGAAATACTGGACAGCACCTGGAATTACGTGGAACAGTAGAGCTAGAAATGCTGGATGGTACCTGGAACAGTGTGGAATAGCAGAGCTGAAAATGTCAGATGGCACTTGGAGCAATGTGGAATAGCAGAGCTGGAGTACCATGGAACTGAAGAGCTGGGAATATTGGATGACACCTGGAGCAATGTGGGACAGCCAAGATGGAAATACTGGACAGCACCTGGAATTACGTGGAACAGCAGAGTTGGAGCTGGAACAGGAGAGCAACATACAATGATTGAAGCTTATCTAATAGGTTACAATGGGCAAACTTTGTTCCCAATGTGGTGCCTTATATTTCACATAAGTGTCAATGCCCAATTGGTATTCTATCCCCCAGCCCCAATGGATCTACTATGCTGTGACCCTGAGGATCTGTACATAGATCATAATATTTCCCCTCAAATCCAAATTGGGGCTTATCAGGCTTGAGAAATAGTATGGCAGCTTTCATTTCACCAAACGTAGCCAATGCGGCGGAACTAGATCGATGCGAATTGAAATTATAGGTGGTTAATGGGTCCTTAGTACCATTTGATAAAGTTCAAACATGTGCCCTAGTTGTACATCAAATAGAGTAAAAGTGTCTGGAATTAAAGATTACAAAATTGTGGCTATAAACCACCTTAGATGCCATGATAACTAATGACTGTGGCAGATTAGGGGTTCAGCTGCTGGGAAGCAGCTATACAGCAGGACCAGGCGCAGTCACATCTACAGGACATCAGCTGTACAGCAGGACCAGGCGCAGTCACATCTACAGGACAGCAGCTGTACAGCAGGACCAGGCGCAGTCACATCTACAGGACATCAACTGTACAGCAGGACCAGGCGCAGTCACATCTACAGGACAGCAGCTGTACAGCAGGACCAGGCGCAGTCACATCTACAGGAAGCAGATGTACAGCAGGACCAGACAAAGTCACATCTACAGGACAGCAGCTGTACAGCAGGACCAGGCAAAGTCACATCTACAGGACAGCAGCTGTACAGCAGGACCAGGCAAAGTCACATCTACAGGACAGGAGCTGTACAGCAGGACCAGGCACAGTCACATCTACAGGACATCAACTGTACAGCAGGACCAGGCGCAGTCACATCTACAGGACAGCAGCTGTACAGCAGGACCAGGCACAGTCACATCTACAGGACATCAACTGTACAGCAGGACCAGGCGCAGTCACATCTACAGGACAGCAGCTGTACAGCAGGACCAGGCGCAGTCACATCTACAGGAAGCAGCTGTACAGCAGGACCAGACAAAGTCACATCTACAGGACAGCAGCTGTACAGCAGGACCAGGCAAAGTCACATCTACAGGACAGCAGCTGTACAGCAGGACCAGGCAAAGTCACATCTACAGGACAGGAGCTGTACAGCAGGACCAGGCACAGTCACATCTACAGGACAGCAGCTGTACAGCAGGACCAGGTAGAGTCACATCTACAGGAAGCAGCTGTACAGCAGGACCAGGCAAAGTCACATCTACAGGACAGCAGCTGTACAGCAGGACCAGGCAAAGTCACATCTACAGGACAGGAGCTGTACAGCAGGACCAGGCACAGTCACATCTACAGGACAGCAGCTGTACAGCAGGACCAGGCGCAGTCACATCTACAGGACAGCAGCTGTACAGCAGGACCAGGCGCAGTCACATCTACAGGACAGCAGATGTACAGCAGGACCAGGCAAAGTCACATCTAAAGGACATCAACTGTACAGCAGGACCAGGCACAGTCACACCTACAGGACAGCAGCTGTACAGCAGGACCAGGCAAAGTCACATCTACAGAACAGCAGCTGTACAGCAGGACCAGGCAAAGTCACATCTACAGGACATCAACTGTACAGCAGGACCAGGCACAGTCACACCTACAGGACATCAACTGTACAGCAGGACCAGGCACAGTCACATCTACAGGACATCAACTGTACAGCAGGACCAGGCACAGTCACATCTACAGGACAGCAGCTGTACAGCAGGACCAGGCACAGTCACATCTACAGGACATCAACTGTACAGCAGGACCAGGCACAGTCACATCTACAGGACAGCAGCTGTACAGCAGGACCAGGCACAGTCACATCTACAGGACAGCAGCTGTACAGCAGGACCAGGCACAGTCACATCTACAGGACATCAACTGTACAGCAGGACCAGGCACAGTCACATCTACAGTACAGCAGCTGTACAGCAGGACCAGGCGCGGTCACACCTACAGGACATCAACTGTACAGCAGGACCAGGCACAGTCACATCTACAGGACATCAACTGTACAGCAGGACCAGGCACAGTCACATCTACAGGACATCAACTGTACAGCAGGACCAGGCACAGTCACATCTACAGGACAGCAGCTGTACATCAGGACCAGGCACAGTCACATCTACAGGACAGCAGCTGTACAGCAGGACCAGGCACAGTCACATCTACAGGACAGCAGCTGTACAGCAGGACCAGGCAAAGTCACATCTACAGGACATCAACTGTACAGCAGGACCAGGCACAGTCACATCTACAGGACATCAACTGTACAGCAGGACCAGGCGCAGTCACACCTACAGGACAGCAGCTGTACAGCAGGACCAGGCACAGTCACATCTACAGGACATCAGCTGTACAGCAGGACCAGGCACAGTCACATCTACAGGACAGCAGCTGTACAGCTGGACCAGGCAAAGTCACATCTACAGGACATCAACTGTACAGCAGGACCAGGCACAGTCACATCTACAGGACATCAGCTGTACAGCAGGACCAGGCACAGTCACATCTACAGGACAGCAGCTGTACAGCAGGACCAGGCACAGTCACATCTACAGGACAGCAGCTGTACAGCAGGACCAGGCACAGTCACATCTACAGGACAGCAGCTGTACAGCAGGACCAGGCAGTCACATCTACAGGAAATCAGCTGTACAGCAGGACCAGGTACATTCACATCTACAGGACAGTAGCTGTACAGCAGGACCAGGCACAGTCACATCTACAGGACAGCGGCTATACAGCAGGACCAGGCACAGTCACATCTACAGGAAGCAGCTGTACAGCAGGACCAGGCAAAGTCACATCTACAGGAAGCAGCTGTACAGCAGGACCAGGCACATTCACATCTACAGGACATCAGCTGTACAGCAGGACCAGGCACAGTCACGTCTACAGTACAGCAGCTGTACAGCAGGACCAGGCACAGTCACATCTACAGGACATCAGCTGTACAGCAGGACCAGGCACAGTCACATCTACAGTACAGCAGCTGTACAGCAGGACCAGGCACAGTCACATCTACAGGACAGCAGCTGTACAGCAGGACCAGGCAGTCACATCTACAGGAAATCAGCTGTACAGCAGGACCAGGCACATTCACATCTACAGGACATCAGCTGTACAGCAGGACCAGGCGCAGTCACATCTACAGGACAGCAGCTGTACAGCAGGACCAGGCACAGTCACATCTACAGGACAGCAGCTGTACAGCAGGACCAGGCGCAGTCACATCTACAGGACAGCAGCTGTACAGCAGGACCAGGCACAGTCACATCTACAGAACAGCAGCTGTACAGCAGGACCAAGCGCAGTCACATCTACAGTACAGCAGCTGTACAGCAGGACCAGGCGCAGTCACATCTACAGGACAGCGGCTATACAGCAGGACCAAGCGCAGTCACATCTACAGTACAGCAGCTGTACAGCAGGACCAGGCACAGTCACATCTACAGGACAGCAGCTGTACAGCAGGACCAGGCACAGTCACATCTACAGGACAGCAGCTGTACAGCAGGACCAGGTAGAGTCACATCTACAGGAAAGCTATACAGCAGGACCAGGCACAGTCACATCTACAGGACAGCAGCTGTACAGCAGGACCAGGTAGAGTCACATCAACAGGAAAGCAGCTGTACAGCAGGACCAGGCACAGTCACATCTACAGGACAGCGGCTATACAGCAGGACCAGGCAGAGTCACATCGACAGGAAAGCAGCTGTACAGCAGGACCAGGCACAGTCACATCTACAGGACAGCAGCTGTACAGCAGGACCAGGTAGAGTCACATCAACAGGAAGGCAGCTATACAGCAGAACCAGGCACAGTCACATCTACAGGACAGCAGCTGTACAGCAGGACCAGGTAGAGTCACATCAACAGGAAAGCAGCTATACAGCAGAACCAGGCACAGTCACATCTACAGGACAGCAGCTGTACAGCAGGACCAGGCAGAGTCACATCTACAGGACAGCGGCTATACAGCAGGACCAGGCACAGTCGCTTCTACAGGAAATCAGCTGTACAGCAGGACCAGGCACAGTCACACATACAGGAGATCAGCTGTACAGCAGGACCAGGCACAGTCACATCTACAGGACAGCAGCTCTACAGCAGGACCAGGTACAGTCACATCTACAGGACAGCAGCTGTACAGCAGGACCAGGTAGAGTCACATCTACAGGACAGCAGCTGTACAGCAGGACCAGGTAGAGTCACATCTACAGGAAAGCAGCTGTACAGCAGGACCAGGCACAGTCACATCTGTTGTGACTGTGTTTGCCCTCCACACCTTTAGTCAGGTGTGGAGATTTTTGCATTCCTCTGCGGTGGAATTTTTCTTGTTTTTATTACTGACCGCACAGCGTTCTGTCCTGTACTTTTTCTATCTAGCTAGAAGTGGCCTCCTGTGCTTAATCTTGTTTCATACTACGTATGTCTTTTCCTTCTCCTCTCACAGTCATTACTTGTGGGGGGCTAATCTATCCTTTGGGGATTTTCTCTGAGGCAAGATAGTTTTCCTGCTTCTATCTTTAGGGGTAGTTAGCTCTTAGGCTGTGACGAGATGCCTAGAGAGAGTTAGGAGCATTCCACGGCTACTTCTAGTGTTGTGTCGAGCTTTGGGACTACGGTCAGTATAGTTACCACCTGCTCAGAGCTAGTCGCATGTCGCTCCTTAATCACCAGACCATAACACACATCTACAGGATATCAGCTATACAGAAGGACCACCGTCACATCTACAGGACAGCGGCTATACAGCAGGACCAGGCAGTCACATCTACAGGACAGCGGCTATACAGCAGGACCAGGCACAGTCACATCTACAGTAAATCAGCTGTACAGCAGGACCAGGCACAGTCACATCTACAGGACAGCGGCTATACAGCAGGACCAGGCACAGTCAAATCTACAGGAAATCAGCTGTACAGCAGGACCAGGCATAGTCACACATACAGGAGAGTAGCTGTACAGCAGGACCAGGCACAGTCACATCTACAGGACACCAGCTGTACAGCATGACCAGGCACAGTCACATCTACAGGACAGCAGCTCTACAGCAGGACCAGGTAGAGTCACATCTACAGGACAGCAGCTGTACAGCAAGACCAGGTAGAGTCACATCTACAGGACAGCAGCTGTACAGCAGGACCAGGCACAGTCACATCTACAGGACAGTGGCTATACAGCAGGAACAGGCACAGTCACATCTACAGGAAATCAGCTGTACAGCAGGACCAGGCATAGTCACACATACAGGAGAGTAGCTGTACAGCAGGACCAGGCACAGTCACATCTACAGGACACCAGCTGTATAGCATGACCAGGCACAGTCACATCTACAGGACAGCAGCTCTACAGCAGGACCAGGTAGAGTCACATCTACAGGACAGCAGCTGTACAGCAAGACCAGGTAGAGTCACATCTACAGGACAGCAGCTGTACAGCAGGAACAGGCACAGTCACATCTACAGGAAATCAGCTGTACAGCAGGACCAGGCACAGTCACATCTACAGGACAGCGGCTATACAGCAGGACCAGGCACAGTCACATCTACAGGAAATCAGCTGTACAGCAGGACCAGGCATAGTCACACATACAGGAGAGTAGCTGTACAGCAGGACCAGGCACAGTCACATCTACAGGACACCAGCTGTATAGCAGGACCAGGCACAGTCACATCTATAGGAAATCAGCTGTACAGCAGGACCAAGCACAGTCACTCCTACAAGAAAAAAGTTGTACAGCAGGACCAAGCACAGTCACAACTACAGGAAAGCAGCTGTACAGAAGAACCGGGCACAGTCACACCTAGAGGAAAGCAGTTGTACAGCAGGACCAGGCACCGGCACAACTACAGGAAGGCAGTTGTACAGCATGACCAAACAATGTCACACCTACAGAAAGCAACTGTACACCAGGACCAAGCACAGTCACATCTACAGGACAGTAGCTGTACAGTTGGACCAGGTAGAGTCACACCTACAGAAAGCAACTGTACAGCAAGACCAGGCACAGTCACATCTACAGGAGGGCAGCTGTACAGCAGGACCAGGCACAGTCACACCTACAGGAAGGCAGTTGTACAGCAGGACCAGGCACAGTCACACCTACAGAAAGCAACGGTACAGCAGGACCAGACACAGTCACGCTTAGGCTACGTTCACACTAGCGTTATGCTAGTGTGCGTCGGGTTAGCGTCGGGCGACGCAGCGGCGACGCACGCGTCATGCGCCCCTATATTTAACATGGGGGACGCATGCGTTTTTGTTTGTTGCGTTGTGCGACGCATGCGTCTTTTTTGCCGCAAGCGTCGGACCAAGAAAACGCAACAAGTTGCATTTTTCTTGCGTCCGATTTTCGGCAAAAAACGACGCATGCGTCGCAAAACGTAGCGTTTTTGCGTGCGTTTTGACGCGTTTTTGCGTGCGTTGTGCGTAGCGTCGCCGACACAGCAGCGCACAACGCTAGTGTGAACGTTGCCATACAGAAAGCAGCTGTACAGCAGGACCAGGCACAGTCACATCTACAGGACAGCAGCTGTACAGCAGGACCAGGCACAGTCACATCTACAGGACAGCGGCTGTACAGCAGGACCAGGCAGAGTCACATCTACAGGACAGCAGCTGTACAGCAGGACCAGGCACAGTCACATCTACAGAACAGCAGCTGTACAGCAGGACCAGGCAGAGTCACATCTACAGGACAGCAGCTGTACAGCAGGACCAGGCACAGTCACATCTACAGGACAGCAGCTGTACAGCAGGACCAGGCACATTCACATCTACAGGACAGCGGCTATACAGCAGGACCAGGCACATTCACATCTACAGGAAGCAGCTGT
This sequence comes from Ranitomeya imitator, assembly GCF_032444005.1. NCBI lineage: Eukaryota > Metazoa > Chordata > Amphibia > Anura > Dendrobatidae > Ranitomeya > Ranitomeya imitator. The sequence continues at coordinate 24,329,718 of NC_091285.1, forward strand.
ACAGCAGGACCAGGCACATTCACATCTACAGGACAGCAGCTGTACAGCAGGACCAGGCACATTCACATCTACAGGACACCAGCTGTACAGCAGGACCAGGCACATTCACATCTACAGGACATCAGCTGTACAGCAGGACCAGGCACATTCACATCTACAGGACAGCAGCTGTACAGCAGGACCAGGCACATTCACATCTACAGGACACCAGCTGTACAGCAGGACCAGGCACATTCACATCTACAGGACATCAGCTGTACAGCAGGACCAGGCACATTCACATCTACAGGACAGCAGCTGTACAGCAGGACCAGGCACAGTCACATCTACAGGACATCAGCTGTACAGCAGGACCAGGCGCAGTCACATCTACAGGACAGCAGCTGTACAGCAGGACCAGGCACAGTCACATCTACAGGACAGCAGCTGTACAGCAGGACCAGGCGCAGTCACATCTACAGGACAGCAGCTGTACAGCAGGACCAGGCACAGTCACATCTACAGGACAGCAGCTGTACAGCAGGACCAGGCGCAGTCACATCTACAGGACAGCAGCTGTACAGCAGGACCAGGCGCAGTCACATCTACAGGACAGCAGCTGTACAGCAGGACCAGGCGCAGTCACATCTACAGGACAGCAGCTGTACAGCAGGACCAGGCACAGTCACATCTACAGGACAGCAGCTGTACAGCAGGACCAGGCGCAGTCACATCTACAGGACAGCAGCTGTACAGCAGGACCAGGCGCAGTCACATCTACAGGACAGCAGCTGTACAGCAGGACCAGGCACAGTCACATCTACAGGACAGCAGCTGTACAGCAGGACCAGGCACAGTCACATCTACAGGACAGCAGCTGTACAGCAGGACCAGGCACAGTCACATCTACAGGACAGCAGCTGTACAGCAGGACCAGGCACAGTCACATCTACAGGACAGCAGCTGTACAGCAGGACCAGGCACAGTCACATCTACAGGACAGCAGCTGTACAGCAGGACCAGGCACAGTCACATCTACAGGACATCAGCTGTACAGCAGGACCAGGCAGAGTCACATCTACAGGACAGCAGCTGTACAGCAGGACCAGGCAGAGTCACATCTATGGAAATGTAGGTGCACAACAGAATAAGGCACAGTCATACCTACAGGAAAGCAGCTGTATAGCAGAGGCAGGCACACTCACAGGTAAAGGAAGATAGCTGTCCTATAAAGGAAATAATGACGCTCTCTAGACCACCATGGCCCCTTAGTTCTAATAGACACCCACTGATCACACATTTTCCTTTCCGATAATCCCCTTTAACCTACACCCCCCTGAGTTCGCTATAAATTTGCTTTCTAACCTCTATGTTACATTTCCCGCTGGTTTTCTCCATCTCTGGCAGATTTCCTTCCCACTCTTATTAATAAAAGCCCCGTAGAGGTTTTATTGAATTCCTTCTAGGTGCAATGTAAGAAAAAAGGTTAATCTTCTCGGAGAAGCTGTAATTAACCTCGTCAGTGCAGCGGCCTCTGATACTGGGGATTCACACTAATTAAAACCCAGTGCTCTTTGTGGTAACGGGAGTAAATTATCACCAATTATACCGCGATTTGGAGCATCTTCATCAACGGTCTCTTGTTAGACGCAGAATTCAGTCATTATTCAGGAAGCGTGGCTTTCATATGCTGCCAGACTAATTATTTTTCTTAAAGGAGCCATGTCTCATTACTGCTGCTGGTAGAAACGGCCTCTTGTATAAGAGATAGATAGATAGATAGATAGATAGATAGATAGATAGATAGATAGATAGATAGATAGATATGATCTATGGTATAGATATATAGAAAATAGCTAGATAGATAATAAATAGATAGATAATAAATAGATACTAGATAGATAATATATAGATCATAGATAGATAATAGATAGATAATTCCCACTAGGCCGTAAGTCTCTCTCTCTAAGTCTGTTAAAGTGCGCTGAGCTTCCCACGCACCAACCGGCCTCCCCTCAACCTGTTGTCCTGACCCTGTCCAATCCCAGTACCGTATGTCAAAACTGGAAGTGATGGCCGTGCTTACTCACCCCGTCCCTCTGCGGTCACAGGCATGCCTTCTTCATCTCCTCATGGATCTTCACTGCTTGACCATCGGCGAATATCTGCCAGACCCGTAGCAGAGAGGACTAAGACTCGGCTTTTGACAGGCGAAATATGGTCTTTGGGTCTTCCCCACAGTAGGGCGCAGGTCTTGGTCTTGACTGGTGTAGCCGAAACTCTGGATCTTCCCAACCGTAGTCGGACCCTTAACTCCAGCACTTAAGTACTGCAGACTTCCCGCTGAGGCCTGTCATGCTGGCCTCAATGCCATCCATGGTCTGCGTCTGCTCCTCTCCTACACTTGGCACCAAATCCTCCTGTGGTTTGGCACGCAGGGCCTCTATATCCTGGGGCTCTGCCCCGCAAGTCACCTGACTAGGTCAAACACATGAAGCTGCTCCCCCTGAAATTCCTCCAGTACAAATTGGTTCCACCTGATTGCGCCCGGCCAGCAGAAGGCGGTCTTTCCTCACTATGATCATATTCTGCAAGGGCTCTTCAGAGGTGTCACTGCTTCCTCTTACAGATAGATAGAAAATGGATAAATATTACATAGAATTATATTAGATATAACAAGGGATACACTGACTGGGTGGATCAGGGAAATGCGGTAGATATAGTATATCTCGACTTCAGCAAAGCATTTGATAAAGTATCTGATACTATCCTTATTGAAAAAATGACCAAGTATGGGATTGGCAAGGCAACTGTTAGGTGGATTCTTAATTGGCTCAGTGATCATACTCAAAGAGTGGTAATAAATGGGTGCACATCCAATTGGAAAAGTGTTTTAAGTGGGGTGCCACAAGGCTCTGTCCTGGCCCCAGTGTTACAATTGGGGTACCACAAGGCTCTGTCCTGTCCCCAGTGCTGTTGAACATTTTTAGAAATGATCTAGATAAGGGAACTAAAAGTAAACTAATCAAATTTGCAGACAATGCAAAGCTAGTAGGGATAGCTAAAGGTACCGTCACACTAAGCGATGCTGCAGCGATACCGACAACGATCCGGATCACTGCAGCGTCGCTGTTAGGTCGCTTGAGAGCTCTCACACAGACAGCTCTCCAGCGACCAACTATGCTGGTAACCAAGGTAAACATCGGGTTACTAAGCGCAGGGCCGCGCTTAGTAACCCAATGTTTACCATGGTTACCAGCGTAAAAGTAAAAAAAAAAAAAAACACTACATACTTACCTTCCTCTGTCTGACCCTCGGCGCTCTGCTTCTCTGCCCTGTGTAAACACAGCGGCCGGAAAGCACAGCGGTGACGTCACCGCTCTGCTTTCCGGCCGCTGTGCTTACACAGGGCAGAGAAGCAGAGCGCCGAGGGACAGACAGCGGAAGGTAAGTATGTAGTGTTTGTTTTTTTTTACTTTTACGCTGGTAACCAGGGTAAACATCGGGTTACTAAGCGCGGCCCTGCGCTTAGTAACCCGATGTTTACCCTGGTTACCAGCGAAGACATTGCTGAATCAGCGTCACACACGCCGATTCAGCGATGTCAGCAGGAAGTCCAGCGACGAAATAAAGAGCTGGACTTTCTGCAGCGACCAACGACATCACAGCAGGATTCTGATCGCTGCTGTGTGTCAAACTGAACGATATCGCTAGTCAGGACGCTGCAACGTCACGGATCGCTAGCGATATCGTCTAGTGTGACGGTACCTTAACACTAGAGATGACAGAGAAAGGATTCAGAAGGATCTAGATAAGCTTGAACAATGGGCAGCGACTAATAGAATGGTATTTAACGGAGAAATGCAAGATTCTACATCTGGGCAAGAAAAACAAAAATTACTTCTACAGAGTGTGAGGAATAGAACTAAGCAACAGCACGTGTGAAAAAGACTTGGGTATACTAAAAGATCACAGACTGTACATAAGTCAACAGTGTGATGCAGCAGCAAAAATGCAAACATGGTTCTAGGATGTATTAAGAGAAGCATAGAGTCTAGATCACGTGAAGTAATTATCCTCCTCTACTCCTCCTTGGTCAGACCTCATCTGGAATATGGTGTCCAGTTCTGGGCACCACATTTAAAAAAAAAAGATATTGAAAAACTGGAGCCAGTTCAGAGAAGAGCTACCAGGATGGTGAGCGAACTGCAAACTTTGTCCTACAAGGAAACGTTAAAGGATCTGGGAATGTTTAGCTTCTAAAAAATAAGGCTCAGAGGAGACTTAATAGCTGTCTACAAATATCTGAAGGGCTGTCACACTGTAGAGGGATCATCCTTATTCTAATTTGCACATGGAAACACAAGGAGCAATGGGACGAAACTGAAAGGGAGAAGATGCAGATTAGATATTAGAAAAACTTTGTGACATTGTGATTAATTGGTGGAACAGGCTGCCACGAGAGGTGGTGACTTCTCCTTCAATGGAGGTCTTCAAACAGAGGCTGGACAGATATCTGTCTGAGATGGTTTAGTGAATCCTGCATTGAGCAGGGAGTTGGACACGATGACCCTGGAGGTCCTTTCCAATTCTATCATTCTAGGATTCTAGGATACCAGAGAGGGATAGTTAGAAGCGAGTCCATAGACAGGAGATGGAGATGTAGCGCGCTGCAGACTATTTCATGTGATGCTCTATGCTACTAATGTAGCGAACTCTCATAAACCTGTGTGTGCCGGTAGCTCGGCAGTGCTGGAACGTGCAGCAGGCGTTCTGTGTATTTTCTGCAGTGCGTTATGGATTTCGCCCTTTGCAAAAGGTAAAATACACAATGAAAATCTGCAGGAACAATTGACGTGCTACAGAGCTGAAATCATTACATATGAAGAAAGTCTCCGCACATGTGGGTGAGACACAAAGCCGCAGAAAATAGCCTCTGAGAGAGTTTCCCCCAACTAGGAAGATCTACCATTCAGGAAATTGGAAAAGCTGGGTTATAGCTGTATGTAATGTAAGAGCAGTTGGGATCATGTCTTCACATTCTCAATAAACTAATATTCAGCCTGACAGAAGCAGCAAAGTCCAGGAGTAATATTTTCTGCTGTCCACAGGCCAGGTGATAAGTGTTTCCCCACCAACAACCAATGATTGAGAGACATGAGCTTTAAAGGGACTGTCCAGTCGGAAGTTCAAAAGTGATATATAAGTCCCATCTTAGAGGGGATAGTAACCTGCTTTTTATTTTTATTTTATTTTTCTCAGATCTTGCTTGTTTGCTGATTTTTAGTTTAGAATTGTGAGGTCAGAGCTGTGATCGGTGTCTACAGCTCATCCACAGAGTCTACAGGAAGTCTTATGTAGTCAGGACACGCCCCTTTCTCATCATTGGTTTAGGAGGCTGTTTTCTCCCGCCTCATTGCAACTCTGCCTCTCCTGATTGGCTCCTGACAGGCACACTAGAGGGAGGCATTATCTATTACAGAGGAAGAGGATGATTATAAATTACAGATACTAAGTAACCAGAAAGAAGAGATAGATGATAGATAGGGGGAGGTGAGCTGTGACATCACCTATTGGTGGATCCTGTGTTACACACTGTATATAGAGGTGTTATCAGTCATTGTACAGGAGGAGGAGGTGAGCTGTAACATCACCTATTGTGAATGGTGGATCATGTGTTATAGACTGTATATAGAGGTGTTATCACTCATTGTACAGGAGGAGGAGGTGAGCTGTGACATCTCCTATTGTGAATAGTGGATCCTGTGTTATCTACTGTATATAGGTGTTATCAGTCATTGTACAGGAGGAGGAGGTGAGCTGTGATATCACCTATTGTGAGTGGTGATCCTGTGTTATCTACTGTATATAGAGGTGTTATCAGTCATTGTACAGGAGGTGGAGGCGAGCTGTGACATTGTCTATTGTGAATGGTGGATCCTTTTGTTATCTACTGAATATAGAGGTGTTATCAGTCATTGTACAGGAGAGGGAGGTGAGCTGTGACATCACCTATTGTGAATGGTGGATCCTGTGTTATCTACTGTATATAGAGTTGGTATCAGTCATTGTACAGGAGGAGGAGGTGAGCTGTGACATCTCCTGTTGTGAATAGTGGATCCTGTGTTATCTACTGTATATAGAGGTGTTATCACTCAGTCATTGTACAGGAGAAGGAGGTGAGCTATGACATCACCTATTGTGAATGGTGGATCCTGTGTTATCTACTGTATATAGAGGTGTTATCAGTCATTGTACAGGAGGAGGAGGTGAGCTGTGACATCACCTATTAAGAGCAGGGACAGTGCAAGTAAAAGGATGACGGCCGTTTCGCGTTATACACGCTTCCACGGGTCCAGATATGAAGTGTGTATAACGTGAAACGGTCGTCGTCCTTTTACTTGCACTGTCCCTGCTCTTATTACCTTGTCCATCAATTTATATTGGAAATAAAGGACTAAGGTTTCTTCGTCACATAAAGGAAGTGTTTCTGCTTTCTTCTTCCTTTGGATGTAATATATGGAGGACTATGGGGAGTGCATTATACAATTTGGAGGACTATGGTGCACATTATACTATAGGGAGGACTATGGGGTGCATTATACTATGTGGAGGACTATGAGGTGTATTATACTAAACAAGCAAAATGCTGCCTATTCATTGAGTGATTGGATTGTTTAGCCAGAACAGAAATTGATCTCAGCGGCACATCACCCAGTGAAAACTGTATATATGCTGCTGATAACATGATACTGTATGGAGACAGAATGATCTATTAGTGATTGTTCGGTCCTCATCATTGTTCCTCAGCCGGTGTAAAGAGACCCGGGAACAAGCGTTGAACAACTTCAATATTGTCGATCATGCTCAATTAGTGGCCTGAACTCAGCGCTTGTAATCGCAACCGAAATGCCTCTGTGTGATGGTGCAATATGTCAGCATTTGGGGCCCCACTTTAAACTTTTGCCCAGGGCCCCACTTTGTCATAAACCGGCCCTGGATCTATATTCCTAACCACACTATGGCTGTCCTCATGTCTTGTGGATCTATAATAAATCTGACACCAATTTAAACTTTAGTAAGTAACATCTCAACTCTCTGCACCCTCATGGAGACAGACTGCTGAATGCTGCACTTTAAAAATATGTTAAACTTCACTATTGTCAGACTACAAAGGGAAGTGTTCCTCTGACAAGCCGACTATTCCCCTGTGACGCTTCCCTGCTGCTCTGCAATTCTATCCCCTGCAATCCCAGAGGAGCTAATTATTACCAATGTATATCTATTGTATAAAATGGAGGAGGCAGTGGCAGACATTGAGGGGCTGACGAGGCTTTATATGTGGCTTTTTGTTTAAAATTTGTTGAGAAACTTCAAATAAATACGAGACAATCTTCTATCGTATATTATCTATCTATCGTATATTATCTATCTTTTATCTATCATATATTATCTATCTATTATCTATGTATGTTATCTATTTATCATCTATCTATTATCTATCATATATTATCTATCTATTATCTATCTATTTTCTATATATCTATTATCTAGTTATCTATCTATCTTATCTATTATCTATTTATCTATCATCTTTCTATTATTTATTTATCTATTATCTATTTATTATATATTAATCTGTCTATTATCTATCTATTTTCTGTATATTACCTATTATCATCATCTTTCTATTATTTATCTATTTATCTATTTATTATCTATCCATCATCTATCTAATTATCTATCTATCATCTATTATCTGACTCTTATCTTCTGCATACTTTGTGCTACCACTATTGTATTTGCATATCCGACCAGTGTATAACCATTGTGTATATAGTGTTTTGTCTAGTGTGCCCTTAAGACGATTAAATATATAATTTAACTTTCTGTTGAACTTTTATCTCGATCTACGAATCCACACGTCCGTGTTCTCGACTTAACTTTCCACGCCAGTGGCGCTGGTTTCTGGCCCGATATAATCCCATTAATGGACTGGGCTTATGTCTAACAAGGAACTGGTGGCAGTCCTACCAGGCACACCAGGCGCTGTTTCATTGGTACTGGTGAAAAGGGCCTCTCATTCTGTCAGGGTTGAGAGCGTGTGTGGTTTCACATCAGTGACTGTGTGGGCTACATCCTCTCACTCCCAGTGCCTCCCTGGGCCCATGTGAAGAGGGGGTGTCTGTGTAAAACTGTGCCAAGCTGACCTTGCGTGTTACCAGTTGGTGCAATTGAAGAAAGCGTACCACGTGAACCCCCAGACGTAAAAGTGACGTCAGGCAGGGTGGCGAGGTCGGGGTTCTGCACATGTGATTGTAGCGGTGGGATTTTGCGTGATCTCTCCAGTGTCATCCTTCACAAGGAGGCTTTGTAGAAAATTTGTGGCAAGAGTCGATATTAACTTTTTGGACTCTTAGGCCGGCGTCACACACAGCGTATGAAAATACGGTCCGTATATTACGGCCGTAATATGCTGAAAAGTCCCGAAAATAGTGGTCCGTAGCTCCTCCGTAGGCAGGGTGTGTCAGCGTTTTTTGCGCATGGCATCCTCCGTATGTAATCCGTATGGCAGCTGTAATGCGTGTTTTTATCGCAGGCTTGCAAAACTGACATATGGCTATACAAGGGATCCATGTGTTAAAAATAAAAAAAACATATATACTGTCTCTCTCTCTCTCTCTCTCTCTATATATATATGTCAGTAGACACATATATGTATATATATTATTACTTCATACAGCGCGATATAGCAGAAAGCCGGTAATTCAATTACCGGCTTTTGCTTTCTCCTTCCTAAACCCGACATGATATGACACCTGGTTTACATGCAGTAAACCATCTCATATCCCCATTTTTTTTGCATATTCCACACTACTGTTATTAGTGTGTATATGCAAAATTTGGCCGTTCTAGCTAGTAAAATAAGGGGTTAAATGGCGGAAAAAATTGGCGTGGGCTCCCGCACAATATTCTCCGCCAGAGTAGTAAAGCCAGTGACTGAGGGCAGATATTAATAGCCTGGAGAGGGTCCACGGTTATTGGCCCCCCCCCTGGCTAAAAACATCTGCCTCCAGCCACCCCAGAAAAGGCACATCTGGAAGATGCGCCTATTCTGGCACTTGGCCACTCTCTTCCCATTCCCGTGTAGCGGTGGGATATAGGGTAATGAAGGGTTAATGCCACCTTGCTATTGTAAGGTGACATTAAGCCTAATTAATAATGGAGAGGCGTCAATTATGACACCTATCCATTATTAATCCAATACTAGTAAAGGGTTAAAAAAAAACACACACATTATTAAAAAATAATTTATTGAAAAAATCACAAAGGCTGTTGTATTCATTTATTCTACTCTCAATCCACTCACTGAAGACCCTCGATCTGTAAATTAAAAAAAAATAATAAACCAACAATATCCTTACCTTCCGAGGATCTGTAAGGTCCAACGATGTAGATCCATCTGAAGGGGTTAAAATATTTTGCAGACACGAGCTCCGCTAATGCAGGCTGCTCATGTCTGCAATACCCCGGCGAATGAAGCTAAATATAGGTCAATGACCTATATTTAGCTTCATTTTCGGTGAGGCGCCCTCTGCTGGCTGTTCCTAGATCGTGGGAACTTTCCTAGAAAGCTCCCTTGCTCGAGTTCATATGAGGACAACCAGCAGAGGGCGCCCTCTTATGAACTCGAGCCTGGGAGCTTTCTAGGAAGGTTCCCACGATCTAGGAACAGCCAGCAGATGGCGCCTCACCGCAAATGAAGCTAAATATAGGTCGTTGACCTATATTTAGCTTCATTCGCCGGGGTATTGCAGACATGAGCAGCCTGCATTAGCGGAGCTCGTGTCTGCAAAATATTTTAACCCCTTCAGATGGATCTACATCGTTGGACCTTACAGATCCTCGGAAGGTAAGGATATTGTTGGTTTATTATTTTTTTTTAATTTACAGATCGAGGGTCTTCAGTGAGTGGATTGAGAGTAGAATAAATGAATACAACAACCTTTGTGATTTTTTCAATAAATTATTTTTTAATAATGTGTGTGTGTTTTTTTTTAACCCTTTACTAGTATTGGATTAATAATGGATAGGTGTCATAATTGACGCCTCTCCATTATTAATTAGGCTTAATGTCACCTTACAATAGCAAGGTGGCATTAACCCTTCATTACCCCATATCCCACCGCTACACGGGAATGGGAAGAGAGTGGCCAAGTGCCAGAATAGGCGCATCTTCCAGATGTGCCTTTTCTGGGGTGGCTGGGGGCAGATGTTTTTAGCCAGGGGGGGCCAATAACCATGGACCCTCTCCAGGCTATTAATATCTGCCCTCAGTCACTGGCTGTACTACTCTGGCGGAGACAATTGTGCGGGAGCCCACGCCAATTTTTTCCGCCATTTAACCCCTTATTTTACTATCTAGAACAGCCAAATTTTGCATATACACACTACTGACATTAGTAGTGTGGAATATGCAAAAAAAATGGTGATATGAGATGGTTTACTGTATGTAAACCAGGTCTCATATCATGTCGGGTTTAGGAAGGAGAAAGCAAAAGCCGGCAATTGAATTACCGGCTTTTCTCTCTAACAGCGCTGCGTATTCCTCGCAAGTCACACTGCTGGTCCGTGTGTGATCCGTAATTTTGGGGCTTCCATAGACTTTCATTGACGTTTTATTTGCGCAATACGGTGAAAAACGCAGCATGCTGCGATTTTCTACGGCCGTAGAAAGCCGTATAATACGGATCAGTTTAATACGGCAGATAGGAGCAGGGGCATAGAAAATAATTGTGCCGTATTTTTTGCGAGTTTTACGGACGTAGTTTCTGCGCTCTTACGTCCGTAAAACTCGCAAGTGTGACGCCGGCCTTACACCCAATAGGAGGCACTGGAGTTCTAGTCCTCTTCCTCTCTCTTGCATATGTAAATTCCCAGAGGAGCATTGCATGGCCCATAAGTCTCCTTACATAGGGTTGGCAATTTCAACATGGAGAAATCTACCCCTTTAAAGACCTGGATGCACATAAATCCAAAGTTAGACAAATTGTCTAAAAATGGAAATAGAAAAAAAGCAATACTACCGTAGGACTGCTCTCTCGCAAGTTTGTCCTAGAGGCATCACAGAAATATTGATGAGCCAGAAAGCACATTTGCAATAAGGAGCAGTCTAAAACATTGTAGATATTTTATTTAAAAGCTGTAGGAAACATTTGGTGATGGTAATGATTAGCTATTTTATCGAATTTGTCACCAGATTTCACATTACAAATTGTACACTTAATTAGATATTTTGACCTGATGAGCCTGGTTTAATCACTTTGAAAATCTTTGTCATATTGGCTATATACTCCTGATGTTAAAATGATCATTCGATGAGTCTACCTAGAGTTCATGAGTTCAAGTTGAACACACTCTCCGTCCATCCAGACTGACAGCTGCGGCTTATACTGAGCAGTGTCGTGTGTCAGCAAGGAGGAGGCACACTGAGGAGCTGACAACCAGGCTAGGTGGGTGGAAATTGACTTTGTATTTCTAAAAAGGATTATACAAGTAATTCGGTTATGGATTTTTTTAAAAGTAAATACAGAAATCTGCGTGTTTAAAAAATATGTTCTAGTCCCCGCAGCTGCATATCTCGTAGCTGTTCAACAGTCTCAACATATGCAGAGATTTCCTCTTTGTTAGGCAATCTCTACAAGTGTTGCGGCTGTCAAACAGCCGCGAGACATGCAACTGCAGGGACTCAAACATATTAATCGAGCATGCCGAAAACACTCGGTTAGCACCCGAGCATGCTCGAATAACACCTTATCCAAGCACGTATGCTCATCACTAGTAGTCAGTGCAGAAATCCAGGTCATCCCAAAGGGTTCACTTACTTTTTCTTGCATCTATAACTACTGGCATAGAAACAGACAGGCTACAAAGAATCTTTTTTTTTTCTTCCCAAGATGTATATATCCCCTCACTATAAATCTTCTGCCATGAAGGGGACAGTATCTGCCAATAAAATATGCAGAGCAGCCTCTTCCATCACAAGGTAGAACACATTCTGTACCGGAGCTATTTTAATCCGCAACATCGAGGGAATCTTCACAAGGATTTCGGCTTGAAACAAATATTAATAGCAGCAGACTGAGAAAGAAGCCGCTGTCTCTGAGGCTCCATGACAAACTCAAAGGGGAAGAATTAAAGAATTAGGATGTGGAGCTGTTATTAAAGGGCCACTTCGCTTCCAGACAGAAGTGAAAATTGAATTAAAATTAGATCGAAAGCATTTTTAGAAAATTAAGAGCTGTTTTCTGCTTATAAAAATGGACAGCAAGGAGGTACCCAAAAAACAGGGGCGCTACTATAGAAGTTGCAGTCGCACCTTGCACTGGATCCAAAAAGTGATAGTTGGCGCCCCTGATGGGAGATTTTGCATTGGAGCCATGAGCTTCTGCCAAAAGCCGTGATCCTGTCTTAGCCTTTGCAATTTCTTAAGGTATGGTTAAGGTTATAGTTTAATCATAGAGTTACCATTTCTTGGTTTTGACACCCATAACTTTTCCAGACTTTTGTATGAGTGTATTACGATATGTTACCGTATACTGTATATTCCTCCAGGGTAGATCCCGTACCTCATGACGCCCCAAAACCACCTGGCTACACCCGATTTGTCTGCATTTCCGATACCCATTCAAGGACTGATCTCATACAAATGCCATATGGAGATGTCTTAATCCACGCTGGAGATTTTACAGAGCTCGGGCTACCGAGTGAAGTGAAGAAGTTTAATGATTGGCTCGGTAAGTAGCGAGGAACCCTAGAGCACCGTAAACTAGGCTCTGTATTTTAGCACTCTGGATTATTGTATGGTCGTGAGATTTTTGGGATGTATATATGAAACGCAATGTCAAATGTAGCCTGAGGAACCACCACATCTAAGTGTGGGAGTAAAGTTGCCATCTTAAAAGATCAGGCATCCACATAGAAGACGAGTCAGAATGCCACATTTTGGATGGTTTTCGTCACCATGTCATGTATTGGGTGAGATGCTCCTATGCGTCCTAAAGTTTATAGGAGGGACGGATGATATAGCACTTCAGCTGGGTGGATGCATAAAGGTAAAGCAATGCACTAGACCAAGGTGAAAACCAAGAACTGACCACCTTCCATACAAGTCAGATGTTGGACACGATGACCCTTGAGGTCCCTTCCAACTCTAACATTCTATGATTCTATGAAGTCACTTGGACAGCTTCTGCATGGAAGCTTTTTAAAATCAATTTTGTGGGAATCCTACGAAAATATGGGCGCCATATTGAAGATTTTGCTTCAGGGCTCACGAGCTTCATATTATGCCACTGATGTCTACCCTCAATGGTGTAGGGATTACCAGTGCTACTTCCCACTTAGGGACTATCCCTGAGCAAATTCCATATACAAACGCCAACTCCTACTTGGGAGAAACTTAAATCCATTCTCAGTAATATACACATACTGGTGTTTTGGACCTAAAGTGCAGGATGGTCTTGACTGTCACAAAACACCTCAGCGGAGCTTTCTGAAGGCCATATGGCCTCCATGTTTTCCTGTGCACATCACCCATTCTAATAAAAGATGCTGATCTGATCACCGATCATCTTGATCATGTCAACGCACCATTTTTGGAAATGACTGTAACGGAAATCTGGCACTAGGCCATTACCACTAATGAGGACCCTCTAACTAACCCCCCCATAACTCACCCCTTCGTATTCAGTGACCCGATACGTCTTCTATTTGACATACCGAGATAATTTTGCGATTTTCTAGTGTATAACGATAAGTCCTGTAATCTCGCCATCAGTATACAGCTATTTTTATACATCGGCCCTCGGTATCTAACGATGTATAATGTGTTCTCTCTTAGGTGGCCTCCCGTATGAGTATAAAATAGTAATTGCCGGCAATCACGAGTTGACATTTGACCACGAGTTCATGGCAGATTTAATCAAACAAGATTTCTATTATTTTCCCTCCGTGTCAAAACTGAAGCCGGAGAATTATGAAAATGTTCAGTCTCTGCTCACAAACTGCATCTATCTCCAAGACTCTGAAGTGACCGTGCGAGGTTTCCGGATATACGGCTCCCCGTGGTAAGAACAACTTATTAAAACAGGCAAAACCTGATGTATTACAAGTTGAGGTTTTCCGTAAGGTAAGAATACCGCAAACGAGGAGCAGGGGAAGAGGCGCTGATGTTTAACACATTTTATCATGTACAGCATCGTAGAAATGCTACATCTACGCGGGGCTGGTGCAACTATGGCCTTGGGATGTATATAACCAGTTTATACTCAACTCTCATCATGTAGTGGAAGGGAGATAAAGCTCTTTATACATCACTGATGACCAATATATGTAGTAGGATGAAACTTGGAGCCATTTAACATAGGGGTTTAATAAAGGTGTTCTCCATTTTTCTTTAACTAAGTTTTTTTTGTAAGAGCTTCATTTTTTAAGTTACTATAAATCTGTCATATGATGAACAAGCGTTCCTTAAAGGGGACTTGTCACCTGCCATGAATAGACTATTTTTTTGCCCTGTTATAAATGCCGCTGTTCTCCTGAATCCAGCGATGTTTTTCTTTTGTTCCTGTTCCTCTCCTTTCCTGAGATACGACCCTCCCTTCCCAGTATATAAATCTAATTTTGTTAGGCACTCCCCTAGTCAAGAGTTGAGAACCACACCTGCTTTGCTAACAAGACTAGAAGGAAGAAAGGACGATATCTTGGGAACGGAGAGGCGCAGGAACAATAGAAAAACAACGTTGGATTCAGGAGAATGGCGCCATTTACATTAGGTAACAAAAATTACATATTTATGGCAAGTGGCAGATCCTATTTAAGGAGTCCAGATGTGTATGGAGTCTTGCAATGCTTCATGAGAAAAGAGGAAATTTAGCTTTTTTTCAGAGTGTCTAGTGGAAGTAGCCCCCATATAAGTCAACGCCTGATATTTTAATGACATTTGCCACTGCTTCTGCTTGCTTGCTTTAGAAAAGTACCCCTTTAAATAAAACGTATAGATATTCTAGACATTATCATAACTCTTAGAGGCATTGAGGCACATTTGTCATTAAAGAGGTTCTCTACTTTGGACAATCCGGACTGGAATTAGAAAAAAGATCCCTCAAAAATAAGCTGATCACAAAGTAGCTCTCCTCCAATCATCTTGGAGGGGAATAAATCACACCCTTCCCATTCAAATCGAAAGATTGTGGATTGCAGGTCAGGACTAGTCTAACCTTTTTTGAAGGAGTCTAGTTGGGGGATGGCCACCTCCATGTGAGCAGTGACGGTGGCCATGTTGATTTTTTTTTTTAGAATCAGATAAAACTAGAAAACGGGTCGAAAAAATTATTTTTACAACTCGTCAGGAAGGGTTTTCAACCCCTTTTTGTTAAACAAATGAGCGCAAAATGTACATCTCCAAGCTTCCTGTATCGGGTGGTCACACCCCTAGAAGAGGAGGCCTGGAAATCGGCAGGAGACTTAAGAAGCACTACAGATGAGTGGTGATGGATTGGTGAGTACTTACACTTTTTTATTTTATTTTTAAAACTATACAATCTCATGTAAGATCCTGAAACCCCTAGCAAACAGCTATTTTTTTTTCCAAAGGAAGCCATCTCTGGCCAGACATTTTTCTTGTATTGCCCACTACACGGTCAACACATGAATGTCTTGAGTTGGCCAGAGCAGTGGACTCTCTTACAGAAGGGCCGTCCATTCCGGCTCACGGGTGGTGGGGTGGTCCATATAAGGGACCTCCCTAAAATGAAATTCATATGACTTAATAAGGCATATTTACGGAAGTTATCACCAGGAGACAACCTCTAAAATTTAGAGACTTATTACATTACTTCGATTTCCACCCAGCAAATTGATAATTTACAAAATTTGGTCGCATTTGCCTATTTCTTTGCCAATAAAATTGTGTATTAGGAAGAAAAATGACAAAAACTCAGTGCAAGAGGCAGTCTCTGTTCAGACAAGCTCGTCCCTGTGTATTGTAAATTCGGGAAGGATATAAGCCACCCGGAGTGCGAGCTTAATAACAAAAGGATTCAGCTGTCTGGAAGTAAATTGTTTTCCAGATTACTTACTTCAAGAAGGAATCTGTTTCGGCAGGATGTACAATGGCCTCGGCAACAAGTTGAGAACATGACAAATAAATATGGAAATTTACATTATTTTTTTTTTGTCTTCCCGTTAAGAAGAATTTCATTGTAGATTTAAAATCTGATGGAGTCGATCTGTGACTTATTACGTTCCTTGGCAAAGTCTTGATTTTTTTTTTTTTCGAAAGTTGTCAATTGAAAATCTCTCTCGGCTTTATACAAATCCCTGTGGATTTTCATTATGGTAAATATAGACGAGGCCGTCGTTCCTGTGTTGTCTGCAGAGACAGTACGGAAGGGTGTGTGTGCTGAAATAAATAAGAGTTAATGGACAAATACAGGGTCCAAGATGAAAAGTAAAGTCCCTCTCCCTGAAAACCTTGTCTGTGTATATTGTGTTACCAACCGGTCTTATCTAGGCCTCCTCGGTACAATAGAGCCCTTAGTTCATCCATTCTCTAATAATAAGGAAGTGACTCAGGTCAACCTGTCTCAGTCTACACAGCAAAGCTGATATGTGAACTATAGTTAACAGGAGATCTCAGCTCAACCTATGTTCTGAAAACTCCAATTTTCCTTAATAATTTTCATAGGGATTGTCACATTAAAAATAAAGAGTTTCTTGCTGCCCTTTGGCAGATGTGTTACTATGGGTGAGGAAGGGTTGGCAATCATATCTATCTCTGGTGTTTAAAAGGACATTATTGGCCATCGGTCACAGTGTTCAAAATGGCATGATTGTTGGGAATGTTCATTGATTTAAAGACCGTCGAGATGCCCAATAAAAAGAAGTCTTTCACAGTGGACAGCCCCTTTAAGGTAGGAAGGAGGTGTATTATGGCTCTGTTTGGAGGCACTGCTATAGCTGGCTATGTCATGGGAAAATTATACCAATTTTATTATGGGTCTATATAAGGAGGTGTGGACCAATTGTGGGAAGATGTCGAAGTATGGTAGTGTTAAGTGGTTTTAGGTGTGTGATAGCGTTGGTTGACAAGTCTAGCTTGTTACATGGGGCACTGGGGTTGGCACTACCTTGGGAGCTCAGTGATGGTCTTTCTTAAGTGGCTGTTTTTGTTTGGGGCACTGTTATAGAGTTTCTTTAGCCGTGTGGTCGTTTTGTGGTAAAATCTGCACCAATGCTATTATGGGTCTATGGAAGGAGGTGTGGACCATCAAAGATGGAAGGATGTAGAAGTATGGTACTGTTATGTGGTTTTAGGTGGGCAACACTGTGGCTCAGTGGTTAGCACTGTTGCTTTGCGGCACTGAGGTTCTGGGATCAGATCCCATCAAGGAGAACATCTGCAAGGAGTTTGTATGTTCTCCCCGTGCTTGGTGGGTTTCCTCCAGGTTCTCCGGTTTCCTCCCACATTCCAAAAACATACTGATAAGGAATTTAGATTGTGAGCCCCAATGGGGACAGTGATGATGTATGTAAGGTGCTGGGGAATATTGTGGTGCTATGTAATAAAAGCATAATAAAAAAAATAACAATATCGTTGGTTGACAAGTCTAGTGACTGATGTTCTTATGGAAGAGGCTGTGGATCCTTCTGTTTGGGGCACTGTTATGGGGTTTCTTTATCTGTATGGCTCTGTCATGGGAAAATTTCCACTTCTATTATGTAAGGAGGTGTGGACCACCCTGTCATGGGAGGAAGTTGGTGTATGGTACTTTTATGTAGGTTTTTGGTGTCCAACTAGTTGACAAGTCTAGTTTGTTATAGGGACACTGAGGTTGGCACCACTTTGTGGATCACTATGACCCTCTCTGTCATGGAGAAGGCGGTGGCTGGTTATTTGAGGCACTGTTATAGGGTTTCTTTAGCTGACTGTGTCACGGGAAAACTTTACCTTTTGTAAGGAAGTAAGGAGCACCCTTTTACAGGAGGCAGTCATGTACGGTACTGTTATGAGGTTTCAGGTGTCTGATATTATCATTGGTTGACAAATCCAGTTTGTTATAAGGGCAACTATGGTTGGCACTACTTTCGGGATCACTCTGGCTCGGTTTGTTCTTTGGGGTTTCTTTTATGGGTTCACGGTTATAGGTTTTCTTTTGCCGGATCTAAAACTATATGGATTAGTGAATGGATTCCTTTATAGATGGAGGTGTAGACCAACTTTTAAAAGATGAAAGATGGAGACGCCATAACTGGTACTGTTGTGCTTTTTGAGGAGTGTCAACTGGCCCTAACTGCTACTGTTGTGGTGGCACCGTGCTTAGCTGTCTGACACTTTCATTGCTTAACCCTATTTTATTTCTTATGTGGACACTGTCAAAAGCATCGCCGTAAGGGGAGGGCACTGTGATTAATAACTTTTGTTTTTTACAGTATTTTTACTCTTTTTTAACTTTTGTACAGGAATGAGCGGATCTGTGGAAGTTCAGATTCTGGTACAACAACTTCAACCCGAACTCGTTTAAAAACAAAGGGGACACGAACTTTTGAGCTGGAAAATTTTCTCTTTCTTTCTCTCTCTTTCTTCCACTCTCTCTTTCTCTTTCCATCTATTTCTCTTCTCCCTTTTCTCTCTCTCGCTCTTTCACTTACTTTCTCTCACTTTTTCGCTCTCTTTCTCTGTCCATCTCTATCTCTCTCTGTACATCTCTTTCTCTTTCCATCTTTTTCTCTCTCTCTTGCTCTTTCTCTTTTTCTTTCACTCTCTTCTTTGAATCTCTCTTTTTTTCTCTCTCTTGCTTTCACTCTCTTTTGAGCTGGAAAATTCTCTCTCTTTCTTTCTCTCTCTTTCTTCCACTCTCTCTTTCTCTTCTCCCTTTTCTCGCTCTCGCTCTTTCACTTTCTTTCTCTCACTTTTTCTCTCTCTCTTTCTCTGTCCATCTCTATCTTTCTCTGTCCATCTCTTTTTCTCTCCATCTTTTTCTCTCTCTCTTGCTCTCTTTCCATCTCTTTTTCTTTCACTCTCTTTCCATCTCTTTCTCTTTTTTTCTCTCTCTTTCTCTGTTGCTGTTTCCATCTCTCTCTCGCTTGCTCTTTCACTCTTTCTCTCTTTTTTCTCTCTTGCTTTCACTCTCTTCCTCTTTCACTCTCTTTCTCTAACTCTTTTGCTCTCTTTCACTCTGTAACTCTATCTCTCTCTGTTTCTGCTTCCATCTTTCTCTCTCGCTTTCTTTTTCTCTCTTTTCACTTTCTCTCTTGCTCTTTCACTCTTTCTCTCACTTTCCATCTCTTTCTCCCTCTCTTTTCTCTATCTCTTGCTCTTTCACTCTCTTTCTTGCTCTCTATTTTTTCTCTTTCTTTCTTGCTTTCTATTTCTCTCTTGCTTTCTCTCTCTCTTTTCCCAGACTCCCCCTTGAACTCTGAACATTGCTCCAGACTTCCTTCCGGCAGAAGTCCGTGTTCGGCATTTAGCACTGGACACTAATTGTCCAGTACAAACCCTGAACTTTCGGGTTCACTCATCTCCACCTTTGTACAGTTTATATGGCATTATGTAATTATTTACTTATTTTAACTCCCTGGGAAAAGTTTTACAGTTCCGCAAAATAGTTTTCAGATTGATGCCTTTGAGGTCGCTGGTGAAAGCCTCAGTATTAAGGCTGCCGTTCCATCTGAGAGAATGACAAATCTAATTTATTCTGAGCGCCGCCTGCAGCCAGCCGCACACAGCAGGAATTATGTCGTGATTACTGTGGTTTTATCCGCTACAAGTGGGAATAACCGTGACGCTTGCTGACATATGTGCGGTAAGACGGCAATGTCTGCACGTGCGTCCGGTGCCATCGCTGAACTCATTATGTGCAATTATCAAAGTGGAAGTCAATTGAGAAAAATGTATAAAATAGTCGCAAAACTGGATTATCTTCTTTTTTTCCTAATTTGAGAACCT
Source organism: Ranitomeya imitator (assembly GCF_032444005.1). Taxonomy (NCBI): domain Eukaryota; kingdom Metazoa; phylum Chordata; class Amphibia; order Anura; family Dendrobatidae; genus Ranitomeya; species Ranitomeya imitator. The sequence goes on from NC_091285.1 coordinate 24,349,708, forward strand.
TAGCTGCATTCCCTCTTAGAGTTTCTCCCCCATGCTTGACACTGCAGGTGTATTTTTTCAGGTGCTGTGCCTTCTAAAAAAAAAAAAGCATGGAGGAAATTGTTTTCACCTTTGGAAGCCCCCTTTCTTTAAGGAAAAATGGAGGCCCCCATGACCTCGGCAATATGATTCACGATGGCCGACTCACTCCATAGAAGTTAATCATGAGTTAGGCGCAATCCTAAACCCGCTAATATGTGAGGAGCGAGTGGTAGAATCCTGTGCACATGAACATCTATGCAACGTGGCACCAAAATGTTTCCACTTCTTGAACAGACCCCAAGGTTCAATACAAGAAGTGACAGACGCCCCCAAAAGAGTGCGTCAGCTAAATACCCTAATAACACAAAGGTGGATTGCTTCAAGGGGTGTAGAGGTAGCAGTGGCATCGGGGTCCTGATGCCTGAGAGGAACCTAAAGCCCCTCCATCTTATAAAGGTTATGGTATTATACACAGCACAAGATTGTTGGGGGCTGTTACAGATTTTGCATCTGAGCCAAAGGTACCTTAATGACAGACTGTTAGTTACAGTTACCCCCATGTTAATGTATTACCCACAGATCCCCCATAACAGTGCGTCATCCACCGATCTATTATAACAGTACATCCACATATCCCCCAATGTGTCATCCACAGATCCCCCATAACAGTGCGTCCACATATTCCCCATTGTGCCGGATTTCCGAACCTGCCAGATTTCCTCGGAATGACCTCCATGCAATTAATGGAGACGGGTACCGTCACACTATACGATTTACCTACGATCACGACCAGCGATACGACCTGGCCGTGATCGTAGGTAAATCGTAGTGTGGTTAAGAGTGTTACGGAGTAAATAGGGATTACTAATTCCGTGCCGTAGGCCATGTAGGATAATGGCGGCTTCCTAGGAGCCATTATTGGGGTTAATATGCAATAAATAAGAAGGTTACCGGGAAAATAACAGATAACCCTCCACGGTCGGACTAGTTTTACTCTCTGTCGCCAGCGCATTTATAGGAGTACAGGTAAAGTTTGCATTAATTTTCCCCTGGGTTTGGTTTTTCACATTCTAATTTTCCACTAAATGAGACATCTGTTCTGAGAAGAGAAATTTCGATGGTTTCCATGGTAACCATCATTCTGCGTATGAAATGTATTTGAATGGTTACCTCAGAATCTTAGCGGGAGCGTGGGAATATTAGTATTAGCCTTTGTGTCGCTTTCTCCTTGGCCAAATCTCTATATATAATTATCTGTAACCGAAATCCCACGTTGCTGATTGGTCGCGCCCGGCTGGGCACGACCAATCAGCGACTGGCACGTTTCGGCCAATCAGTGATATTGGCGCGGGATTTAAACACCACTTCACTGATAATGTATATATTTTACCTGGAAAATCCTGTGTATAATTTGCATTATTCTTGAATCTTCATAAATAAACTACATACATATTCTAGAATACCCGATGCGTTAGAATCGGGCCACCATCTAGTCTTAAAATATTTGTGAACGAGACGACTAATTAGACGTAATGCTGCTCTGTGGATTGAGGTAATTATGACCCATCAGGTCACTGCTTTCATATTCAAGCTATGGAGTGCAGAAATGAGAAACCAAATCTGATTGGATGTTGCTGTGGACAATCCTGACTACATTTGGTTTTTTCTGTAGTCAGGACTGAGTAGTTGTTTTGTTTTTCCTCAAGATCTAAAGTAATGGATGATCCCTATATACGATACCTTACAAACGTCCCTTTGACGAGAACAGACCATTTTAATAACACAGATCGTGTCTCCCAATATTTGATTTACCACCTACGAGACATTTTAAGCTCCACCCTGAGTTTCCCTTCAAACGCATGCCCAATATTTACCAGAAATGGCCATATTGGGGTAACATCTGAGTAGCCCAGTAGAGTAGCGCCATTGGTGGTAGGCCACATGACTGCCATTGGGGCTCGTGAATAGGGTGGGCCCAGTGCTGAATGGCCCTACCCCAAGCATGGTGTCCATCTACTTTGCTTTACATCTAGCATACATGGGTGGGCAACAAAAAGAGACCATGGCATTTACGTGTTTAGATGAGGGAGCCCTTTGTGTCCTCTACCCAATGCTTTGTCTGAGGTTGGCAGGAGGCCCCAAATTTGAAGTGTCCCTCTATCACCCTCCTGGAGACCCCAACTCGTGATCGAGGGAATCAATCGAGTTGTTGAACGTCTGCTGTAAACCAAAATTCGTCCTTTCACTATGGGACCCCTACATTTCTATGTAAGCCCATGGCTTAATCATCACCACTTTTAAGACACATTTTACGAAGCATGAACGAGGCAATCATCACCCCCATTGCTGTTAAAGAGATAGTACAGAATTTAAGAAAAAAAACCCAAAAAAAAAACATGTATTTCTCCTAAAAACAGCGCCACACCTATCTACAGGATGTGTCTGGTATGGCAGTTCAGCGCAACTAAAGTGATTGGGACGCTTTCTGATGACATGTTCTTTTCTTTTATAGGCAACCATGGTTTTATGGATGGGGATTTAACCTCCCTCGTGGGCAGGCTTTATTAGACAAGTGGAACCTCATTCCAGAGGCTACAGATATCCTTATAACGCACGGGCCACCACTTGGTAAGATATACAAAAAATTAACAAAAATAAAAACACATAGCAACCCTACAATGTCAACCTTTCAAAGCCATAAAGGGTCAGAGGTAGCAGTCGCATTTAGTCTCTCTAATATAAATTAGGGCCCTGTTACACATTTTGAATTGTGGCCTAGGAGCTTTCAGTTACTCCTCTTAAAGAAAAGAGGTTGTTCTACTAAAACATAAATCTTGTAGCTCTTCACCTTTCACTGAATGTCAGTGAGCTAAATTGACAGTGAATTGATTTCTCCTTAGGTGCTGAAAGGCCAGTGCCTAGGGAAGCGCTTTATGATAGGCGGTGTGACCTTACATAAAAAAGGCTTTTGCAGTTGCAGCCCCTACCTCTCATGGGACTTCTGACTACTCCTTAGACCTTGGATTGCTAGTGCCAGGGTAGCACTATATGAGGGCTGGTCTGACCTCACATAAAAAGGGGCACCATTTTTCAGTTCCTGCCTCTCCTAGGACTTCTGACTACTCCCCTAGGTCCTTTTTTTTTCAGACAGTGTCTCTCACAGGACTTCTGATTACTTCCTAAGCCATGGATGGCCAGTGCCTAGGGCGGCGACATATTAGGGGAGGTGTGACCTCACATAAAAAAGGTTTTTTTTTTTACAGACCTTGCCTCTCGCAGGACTGATTTGATCCAAGAGGGGGAAGTTCTAGAAGTGAATTATGGTGGGACCAAGACAACCTTTGGTTTCCAGCCCTGTTATCTACTAGATTCTTATGCCAGCAGCCTACATGGAACATGGTGCAACTGCACGCCACAGACTTGCAGCACAATAATGCCATAAGTGGCAACGTAAATGGGCCTTTAATAGAGGTGAATTCAGGCAGTATGATCTATAAATATGGCCGCATGCCAAGGAACAAAAGTGGCGCTGCTTCCGGAGAGTCCCCTTTAACACATCCTGCTATTTCTTTTGTCAGATTCAGTGGGATTCCATATTAAAATAAATCTATCTGATCATTTTTCCTGGCCTCAGAGCTTTACAATCCCCCCCGGACGTCTTGATTTAGTGAAACTGGGATGTTGCATTTAGGAGGCGGTTTTATCTTTTTTGTCTTCCTCTTGATGGCAGCTGCTTTTGAAACTGATGATAAATTTGGAAGCGCAGAAAGAAAACCAATGAGATTCGTTCTATAGGACGAGACTGTCAGGGAACAATTATCCTCGTATTTACAGGATGTAAATGACGCTGATGAAATTGCTCGGTGTTGACTGACTGTCATCCGGCATATTGTCCCAGTTTAACCTATACGGTGCTGACGCAGACTGTGACAATGAACTTCCATATAAACTGTATAGTAATTTCATATGAGTTGGTCACGTACCTTTGCGGCTTGGAATCGTCTTAGTCGTGTGACCTATTTAGAGATGACAGATTATTGCAAAATTCTTTGTGGTCAGATTCACTTCGATCCGTATCAAAAATGTTCAGATTACCGTAAAAGATGTCTGTTAAGATCTAAAAAAAAATAATAAAAATACTCACCTGTCCTAGACCCTCACCAGTCTTTCCCCTCCCACAACTCCTCAGTCTTTTGCACCGGTCTTCTGCTCTTCCTTGTGTCTCAACCATATGACCAAGTGAGGCCAATTACTGACCTCAGTACCGGAAGAATTGAAGACCGGTGTGGATCTAGAAGGTTAGCATAATGGATCTTACTATTTTAATTCCCTTGCAAGTCTTAAAAGTATCCTTTGAGTCAAATCCCCAAAATTTTGGATTTACCAGAATCTAACCCACACCTTACAACCTAGTAGAACAATAGGATGCGGTCAATGTGGTTCTGGTGGGGCCATCTTTACTGCCCAGCACTTGTGACCCTGGCCAGTGCTAATCTTGTCTAAACACCTGAGAGAGTTTTGGATGGATTTCCAAAGAGCTGTACTAAGGTAGCAGATTCAGGGGGCATTGTAGAGTCTCCAACTAGCGTAGTGAAATATTGGCTATTGTATTGAAGAGTCGGGAAGGAATTTTACCCTTAATATGAAGTTACTAATGTCTGCCCCATGGGTTTTTTGCCTTCCTCTGGATTAACATGTTAGGCCATAAGTTAAACTCGATGGACTTAAGTCTACCTTCAACCTTAAAAACGATGAAACTATCATGGGATGACAAATTGAATTACCTTCAACCTTAAAAAAATGATGAAACTATGATGGGATGACCAGGTGAGCTACCTTCAACCTTAAAAAATGATGAAACTATGATGGGATGACCAATTGAGCTACTTTCAACCTTAAAAACGATGAAACTATGATGGGAAGACCAAGTGAACAAGCTTCAACCTTAAAAACGATGAAACTATGATGGGATGACCAAGTGAGCTACAGTACCTTCAACCTTAAAAAATTATGAAACTATGATGGGATGATCAAGTGAGCTCTGTCTTTCTAGCCACTTAAGATGCCACAGTCACCAATCACCGCAGTATTTAAGGGGTTTGACAGCAGTAGCCTAAGTTTTATTTGATCTTCTTGCAGATAGGACACAGTGTTCAAAGTAACATTTCTTCTGACATCTTAGTACATCTCCGGTATATTGTTGGAAACATGCAGCATTAACATTACATTTGCATTGCAGGATTTTTGGATTGGGTGCCGAAGAAATTACAGAGAGTGGGATGTGTAGAATTATTAAACACGGTGCAGAGAAGGGTCCAGCCCAGGTTACATGTGTTTGGTCACATACATGAAGGTATGATCATATTAAACCCTATACATAGTGTGACCACATAATAATCTAAAAGTGGTTTGGGCACAAAGTAGAGATGTGCGGATCAGTCAAAATTCGAATTAGTCTGTTGGCACTTGTTTTCTCCAGGAATTTCAATGTGCGGTGATGTTATTCTCTGTCATTTGATGTCCACTATTATAATCATAGATCTCCACAGACCCCAGAAAATAACAAACATAATATGTTAAAAAATTAGGAAAATCCCTAACCTTAACGTTCACCTCTCTGGCCCCTCTCCTCACAGTCACCCGTCCGGTCCTTGCCACATCTTCAGATTCTCTGTGGCTCGCACTCAACCGGGATGGTTCTCAGTAAGTTTGCGAAAGGTCACAGCGTGATGACATGCGTTATGACCAAATGTATTCATGCAAACAACTCTACCGGGCCTTATGAAAGTCGGTAGTCCCAGCTCAGCATGAGAGGCTAGTAGATTCCAGTGGCAGCATCACAGTCACCCTTCTGGTCCTTGCCACATCTTCTGATTCCCCGCCACTCACGCTGGAATCCCCAGTCCTGTCACACTCAGCTGGTACGGTTCTGCGTAAGCTTGTGGAAGGTCACAGCGTCATAACATGCGTTATGACTGTCCATGCTTATGCACACAATTCTACCAGGCCTTATGAAAGTCAGAGTCGCAGCTGAGCATGAGAGGATAGTGGATTCCAGCGGCAGTACCACAGTCACCCGTCCAGTCCTTGCCACATCTTCTGATTCCCCGCCGCTCGTGCTGGAATCCCTAGTCCTGTCACACTCAGCCGGGACGGTTTTGCGTAAGCTCAGGGAAGGTCACAGCGTCATTACATGCGTTATGACCGCCCGTGCTTATGCACACAACTCTACCAGGCCTTATGAAAGTCAGGCGTCCCAGCTGAGCATGAGAGGCTAGAGGATTCCAGCGGCAGCACCACAGTCACCCGTCCAGTCCTTGCCACATCTTCTGATTCCCCACTGCTCACGCTGGAATCCCCGGACCTCTCACGCTTAGCCAGGATGGTCCTGCATAAGCTTGCGGAAGGTCACATCATTATGAAATGCGTTATGACTGTCCGTGCGCATGCACAGAACTCTATCGGGCCTTATGAAAGTTGGGAGTTCCAACCGAGCATGAGAGGCTAAGGGATTCCAGCGGCGGTGGACCAGAAAATATGGTGAGGACCGAAAGAGTGGCGATGAGTAGCGAAGGGACTGGAGAGGTGAGCGTATAAGTATTCTTTTTTAAAAACTTTTAACTTTTTGATGGTCTTTTATGGTTTCGAAAAATGGCGGGCAAAGGCCACCATTTTGCGGAAGCAAATTACAAAATATCTGCATCACATTTTGACATGGCCATAGGCCCCTTACTAATGAAACTCGATAAATTGTAATTTATTTCTGTTGTTTTAGGTTATGGTGTCATGGCAGATGGAACCACGACATACGTCAACTCCTCAGTATGTACGGTCAATTACCAGCCAGTAAATCCACCCATAGTTATTGACTTGCCGAACCCAAGGAACACGTGATTCATACATTGTCTACATCTTCATCATCCTCCTCATCAGCTGGTCCATGGATGCCGCTTACATGCGTGATGTAAATACCAGCGCTGAATATGGACTTCTATGGGATTTGCAGGTGGCTAGTTCTTGCGCGAGCCCATAGCATGAAAAATCATTACCAAGCTAAACCTGACGTCAACCACTCGGACATTGCTATTGAGAGAACTGTGATGTTTTAATGATGTCATCAGGCTGCACATAAGTCAATGTCTATGGATTTCCATGCTGCTGCTATGGTTATTTAAAAGCACAGTAAAAAAGCTAAAAAAAAACAAAAAACTTTTTTTGTATACTTAGAATAAGCAAGAATCAATGAAATGGACATTAAATGCCGAAAAATGCTGAAGACCTCTTACATTATCCTTACCAGCTGCTAAGGGGTTAACTCTAGTGAGACTTTTATATATGTTGACTCATTCCTTTCCATCTCTCACTGGTAGCACTGGTGCTGCCACGCCTGTTTTGCAAGCACAGTTCTCGTTAGTCGTGTTTGGCTGAATTCTTCTTTCATTCTGAATGCAAAAAGGAAAAACTTTTTTTTGTTTGTTATATTTTAATTTTTTTTCTTCTGTATATAAATAAAAAAAATCTTCAATCGCAGAAGAAATTCTGATTAATAGCAAGTTAAGCATTAGAAATTAGATCTTAACAATGATTGATGGTACAGCATTTAATTAAGTATTAATTGGGCAACTTTATAATTAAGGTAAATTATATGGCACTATTGTGCAGTTTACATTACAATTGGAACATGAAACAAAACGTAAAATAGAAATAAAACAAACATATAACCCGCTATAAGTTGTGGTGACACGGGGGTCAGTGGGTGCTCTTGTCCGGTAGCCCAAAACTGCATGGACCCACTGAACACCTGCTCTCCTTTTACATGAGCGCAATACTACTCAGACAACACAGGGTGAGGGTAAAACAGTGTGGCAATACTTTATTGAACCACAACACAGGTAAATAATACATAAAACAGTTGCAGCAAAATACCCAAGATGTTGCAAAATTAGAGTCTCATCCTTCCGCTGACTCACCAGGATAAGAGCGGCTGTGATGTAAGAGATTCTAGGCATAAGGCGAGGTGACTGGAGGGTCACAACTTAGCTTCTCCAAAGATCTTCATGGAGCCAGGTGACCGGTGGGTCTCAATTCTGGCTTTCCCAAATGTATCCATGGGGCTCAGGTGACCGGTGGGTCCAAATCCTGACTACCCCAAACGTATCTATCGGTTCAGCGATGGTCAATGGAGCAGATCTGTATTCTTTCAGCTGAGGCCATGGTCCCCTAAGTTGGCATCCTGTAGAATGCCAAATCTATGTCCCTCGTGATGGAGCCATGATCTGGCAGCTATCCTATAGAGTGTTCCTGGCTGTGGTTTTGTAAAGACTCTCTGGTTCTTTGGATCTCTTGGATAACCTGTTACAGAGGCATATCCCAATTTTATAGTTCCCAACTGTTGTCCTTTAAGCCTTCATCCATAGGTCAAGGGGAAGGGATTATAAGGTTAACTCACATTACTTGGTTATTTATAGTTTATCCTTCAATGTTTGCAAGTCAACAAACTGCATGGCCTGGTATAATGTGTAATCAACATATTAGCAAGCATAATTGTTCAGTAACCTTGTGTGCCTGTTTTGCAAAGATAAAAGTACAATAAACTGTAGGAGCTGATATAAGAGGTAAATAACAACCATTCATCAATTTACAAATATCAATTCAACCTACAAGAAGACAAAACATAAAGAAAACAGTCTATGCCTCCTGGATTAATGAAATTACGTTTGGATAATTAAGATTAAATGCTGTGTCGTCACTTAAGTAAAAAGCAATAGTGCGTTTAAATAACACAGATGTGTAGTAAACACTGTTTTTGATCAAAAAAAGCATAAAGGCTATCCCGCAAGTGCAATCGAGCACGTCAGAGACATTATTGTTTGGCAACTGCATAGGGCGCTGCCAGAAGTGGATCTTGATGATTTACCCAAATGTATTCTGCGCGGCAGAACATTCCTCAGACAATTAGTACTTACTTAATTGATACCAGCCAAGGCTGTAATTTTCAATCTGGGGGTTTCTGCAGGTGGTACTCAGACTCCATACTGAATAAATAAAGATGTTTTGAAATGTTTACCTTTTTTTTTTCTTTTGCAGATCATAAACATGTCTAGCGATCCTGTGATTTTCATACTTCCTTGACTTTTAATTCTTGATGTTGGGATCTAAGGGGTAAAGTTTCTCATCAGTTGGTAATTTGCGTTGCTTCACATTTGATACCAGGTGCTGCTGATCCTTGGCTGCTGTGAACTGCCACTGATCTTCAGCATCAGGATCTTGATGACCAGTGGTGCCAACACAGACTAGCACTTTGGTGGGAGGAAAGTACCTCCCATTCCCGGCAGCCCCTTTACACTGTCGCCGCTTATCAACTAAGTGATCAGTGACAACAGCATTCAGAGGCGTCAAGGCAACTTCTACAAGCAGCAACAGAGCTCTGCGCCTCACAACCTCGCTTTGTGATCTCCATGTGCCTTTGAAATGGATCCACAGCAAAACCCGAGCTGGGCAATGGGGCTTATACGGTGAGCTGACCCTGACCCTTAGTTAATGTTATGCTCATGCTATGGGGTGGCCTGTGGGGGTGGTCTGTGGGTGGGGCATTATGTGGTGCTCTTGCTTACATATGCATCCTTATGGGCTTATGACAGGTCACTGATCTTTCAGTGACCTGCCTCCTATTTTACATAATGCATATAACTTTGTTAGCTTACATAAAATGAATTCACATCCAGCAAAATGATGCCGGCGGCAGCACCTGACAGAGGCATCTTTCTCTTACCTATAGATTCTACTGTGCAAGCGCCGTGACCGGCGCCATTTTGCTGCAGCCACATTTTTTCCTCTAGCAAAATGGCGGCGGCACCTGCGCCGTAGCATCTATTTCTTACCGATAAAATTCTACTGTGCAAGCGCGGCTGCCGGTGCCATTTAGCTGCAGCCACATTTTTTTTCCTACAGCAAAATGGTGCTGGCAGCGGCGTATGCGCAGTAGCATCTAGCAGTAATAGATGCTACTGCACGGGGGTAGCCGTGGCCCTCATCTCCCATGCCCTATCACATTACATGAAAGGGTTATGGCTGGGTCTGTGGACTTGAGCAGTGAGGGCGCTAGGCCCATGCAGGCTGCATGTAATCAATGTTGTAGTCAATGTTGCTGGTTTGCCAGGACCAGGTGTTGAATAGTGCAATGAGGGAGACCACCAGTAGGAAATAAACTTTTTACTGAACGGAACTTGATAGGGAATATATACAAGAGATAGCGGATACACAGTCTTATGAATGTTTGCTTTACAACTGGAAGTATTTTCCTCACAGTTTCCTTCCTTCTTTTCTCTATATTCCTCTTTACTCTTTCTACTTGTCCTCAGTGTCCACCGTTTCTCGCTACTACACCACAACCCAGCTCGCCATTATAGTCCTGTCTTGCAAGAGTCCTTTACTTGACCTGCGGTTCCGCGCTTTTTTCCCCCTCATGGTGCCAATATGGCCGGTACTTATCTTCTCTAAAGCTGACGCTCTGTAACACCGTCTACTCGTCTCACCTACTCAGTTATGTCTAGGTCCATTGCCTTCAAGAGCTATAAGCTAGTCGGGGGCCTTTCTGCTAGGCGTCCTATTTCAGGACCCATCTCCAGTAGATCACTCGTATCTTAGTCACTTCTGCTCCAGGACATGCTATCTCTTTCCTTCAGCCGTCTCTCACTTTAGGGACACCCCAGAAGGCGGCACTGCTCACAATGGACATTAAGTCCTCTTTTTGTGTACTTCAGACCCTATCTGACATTCTAACAGGAAACTGTCACTTTTCCTTCAACTTAGTGCCTCCCATTCTGGGCTAGTCCCAAACATTAACTCTCACTCTCCCTGTGAACTAACTGTTGCTGGGCCGAATACAGCTTCGTCACCAACTACACTGATCACTACACATACAAACATCATCAACGTGTATCACTATTCACATTACACAATATACTTCTTTCTTCAAGGGGGAACGTGAGCAGCATGTCCAGCTCCTTACAACTACATGGTATGTAAGCATGTAGTCACATAGAGCGACTGTAGACTTTCTCCAACAACCTGAACAACTCATTTAACTTTGCTGATATGGCCTTGCATCTACCTTGATTACTTTTTTTTTACCTTTCTTTACCTTACAAAACATCTGCTTTTTTTATAGTTTTCCACTTGGACTGATTTCCACTAATGACGATGTTCCCTGCGTAAGTATGGTCTGAATGGAGTTCTTGTTAATCACTTTTTTTTTAATCTCCCGCTAGAAAGAGGCACTTGTAGACTAATGTAGACTGACTACCTTGACCATTAAATTACCTCAGTCTATGGGGTAGAATTGAGTCTGTACAATCTTTTCTATTCTATCCGGGCAGCTTCACGGACTCAGAAACCATCACAGAAACAATAAACCATAATCCATTTTCTTTCCGTTCAAGGTAGGACGACAATTGAATGAAGTTTGTTGAAAATAAAGTAATTCATTTTAGCCGTCACTTATCCCGGGCGACAAGACCTCGGATTCGATCCCAGGGTGTTGTTTACCTGCAATAAAAGCTGAAATGACCATTGTCCTCAGTCTGAAAGCTTTCAAGAGCCGTTCTAGTGACGCTATACATTGCGTACAATCAGTATAGAAACCGATATCATTGTGTTTACTTAATTGGTAAAAAAAGTTTCTTCTTGGCCTTCTCTTTTTAGGACACTAAATTACAATGAAAGAGTTTCTTCATTACCTGAAAATCACAAACAATTTCTGTAACTTCCAATGAGACTTTTGCACCCGTCCACATGTATTTTGTACAATCCTCGTAAACAAATTGCTCCATGTGTCTCAGATGTGAAGGCGCCTTCTCCAGATACGAGGTTTCAGATCGTTCCACACATGTTCAAAAGGATTTAGATCATGGTTCATAGAAGGCATTTCAGAGGAGTCCAATGCTTCGCTCTTAGCTGTGTTTTGGGTCATTATCATGTTGGAGGACCCATAAACTGTGACTCAGACCAAGCTTTCTGACATCGGGCAGCACATTTTGCTCCAGAATGCCTTGATAGTCCTGATATTTCATTGTAGCCTGCACAGATTCAACACACCCTGTCCCAGATGCAGCCCCGAAACATAACAAAGCCTCCTCCATGTCTTACAGTAGGCACAATGTTCTTTTCTTTGTATTCTCCCAGAAGCTCTGTGGCTCGTCAATATGCATTTTGGCAAATTTTGTTTCCCTTTTATTTTTTTTATAATATGCTTTCAGAAGTGGTTTCTTCCTTGGTGGTCTTCCAAGAAGTCCACTTTGGTCAACATATCAACGGATGGCGCAATCTGATACTGATGTACCTTGACCTCTTATCTATTTGGAAGTTATCCTGCGTTCTTTGCTTACAATTCAAATTATCCATCTCTTCAATTTGTTATCAATTTCCCACTTCTGACCACGTCCAGGGAGGTTGGTTACAGGCCCATAGACCTTAATCTGCTAAATAATATGTGCAACTGTAGCAACAGGAACATCAGGATTTTTGAAGATGGTCTTATAGCCCTTACCTTTAACATATTTGGCTATAATTTTCTTTCTAATCTCCTGAGATGTCTCCTTACCTTTCTTTGGTTCTTGTTCACTGTGGTACACACCATGATGCCAAACAGCACATTGACTACTTTTCACCCTTTAAATAGGCAAACTGACTGGTTACATGTTTCGAGACACCTGTGATGCTAATTAAAGGGCACACTTAATATCTAATGCTACATTTCCCAATCATCATCTGTTAGGGAATAATTCCCCAACATCAGAATCAGAAAGGATCCTATTAACATTAGATGTTTGGCCTTTCCTAAGAAAAAAAATCAGAGTGTTTGGCCGACTTTAATTTCAATGTAAACGATTATTTTGCAGGTGGAATTTAACAACCTTTTTAGCAGGCTATCATCATCTGAAAATAAGTTTGCATGCTTCATATTTTTGGCCGGTAGTCTAGGACTTCTAGGGCATTTGCAGTAACAAGGAAAACATTATAGCAGTCAACATATATTGGGAAAATCTTAGGTTATTTTTTTGTACATTGTCTAAATGTCCTGATGCAAGCCAGTGAGATTCCGAAAGCGCTCTTCTGGTTATCCTTCTCATTTCAGACTGAGACAGGTAATTAAAATGCAAATTAAAAATGGAAATTAAGGATGTTGAACACATCTCCCAAGAATACACCACAAGGAACTGCTGGATCTTGTTTTTTTTTTTCTATATGCCCAGCAATGCAGAGAAAGATAGTGACAGCAGTCTACGTAATACTCACCCGACTCTCGTCAGCTTTCATTTGGTCAACAGCTTTGATATTCACCAGGCAGGATCGCAACTTGGTGGATTTGCTCATAATTGTTAATTTTGACAATTTAATGGAAAAAAATAAAATAAATAAAACACAGAAATATAAAACAAAATTACAATTAAAGCATAAAGTGGATCTGTCATTAGATTTCAGAATATATACTGCAGTTTAATAGATACTAGACTTTATGGGGCTGGTGTGCTTACTGTGAAAATCCATGTCAGAATGGCCATAACATCCTTCTTGAAACAAAACTAATTTTCCACTCACCTAGTCTGATTGACAGCTCCTCAATGTCCTTCCTGTCTGCTGATGAATATCCGCCTACCGAGCCTGATTGACAGCTCTGCAATGTTCCTCCTCTGCTGCTGAAAGTCTTCCTCCCCCCAACCCGACAGTTCCTCAAAATCCCTCCTCTGATGAATTTCTGCCCCCCCAAACTTGACAGTTCCTCAGCATCTCTCCTCTCTGATGCTGAATCTCAGTCCATCTAGCCTGATTGACAGCTCCTCAGTGTCCCTCCTCCCTGCTTAAATCTCACCCTGCTCAGGACAATCAGCTGCTTGCATCTGTCCGTTAGGCTGGGTGGGCAGGGACAAAAAACACTTGGACTCATGAGGTATAATTACTCTTTAGCTTGACTTATAAAAGGCACAAGGGATTGGAATTTGAAAGCATGTTTATATTGGTAACTCATTTTTCAAGTATGTTCTGACAGCAAAAGAAAAGATTCAATATTACCTTTAATACTGTTTAGCAAATGGTACTGTATGTGTTCTTTTTGAGCCCTCCATTTGTAAAGAAGTACAAGGGTAAATACCCTGTTCCTAATATCCGTTAATGACAACTTTTTACAAGTCTCTATGCCTAATCTAGGTCTTAAATGAAGTCCTACTCTGCTAAGGGTTGCTCAATACTTTGATACTGATGACCAATCTTAAGGATAGGTCATTAATATAACATTGTGGCAGTCCAACATCCGCCATCAGCTGTTCTCAGAGCCGATCTGCAGCGGCCACTAATCAGTTGATAGAGGTGTTCTGTTCAGCTTCAGGAATGGCTGATCGGTTGGGGTGATGAGTGTCGGACACCCCACCGGTCTGATATAGATGACCAATCCCAAGGTCATCAATATCAAGGACCTATTCCGAAGTCATTGGAGCAAACCTTGAACTATCCGGGCTACTGGTGCCCCATTGAGTAGAGCAAGTTTATGAGCCATATGGAAGAGCACAGGTTATACATCCCTCATGGTGATGACTCCGATTAATGATGCCAAGTTATGTGCAGGAGCATGCATTGTTGTTTTACAGATTTTGGATGGCCAAGGACGACCATATTTAAAGAAGGGGGATATGTAAGGAGATGGACATCTGTCTTAATCAATAGTGATTTGTTTGACATGTCCTGGTATATGTAAGCTGATTTGCCATTAAGCAGTCTAGAAACACTGAATGACCCCTCCTAAGAGGAGCTGTGGTGGCAGCCATATTGCATGCTATAAGGAATACTAGTTATATCAGCTTGACAAAAGGAAGCAGTCAATGGCTTATACTTACATGCATTTTTATTTTTTTGGGGGGTGGTAGAACTTCCTTTTAGTGCAACAATGAAAGGGTTAACTAAATTGCCAAGTAATAGAATATCTTCCGACCATTAAGAATGGACTGAATTGCCACTTCCTGACGCAAAACTAGTAAACGTTTGTCATTGAACATTTTCTGAGTGCCCATAAATCTTCAGCGATACTTGTATATCGTGATGGACGACTCCCATCAGTTTCCAACGAAAACTCAGTGAGAGATGTTTTACCGGGCGCGTGGACGGCGGTTAATATCAGATTTGTGTTTTCACGGGCAGAAACAGACAGAATATGGAATGTTCATTTAATTATGGCTTCAGAATCCCTACATGAAGCTGATCGATATTCAGCTCACGTTAGGATGAAGACATTGGGGATGAAATGTATTTCTGTACAGATAGAAAGCGGAGACGGAGGCAGCGGGGACGCCAGAAATGAATGAGGGATGAGTAAGAAGGATGTCCTTTTCACTTGTTTGTTACAATCAGGCGCGTAGAACAGATGCTTGATGATAAAGTACATCTGAAATGGATGTTTTTGTTGGGCTGAGTGCTAAGTGGATTGCTAAAATAACTGTTGATTAGGTTTATCAGACGCTAGAGCTTCTCCGAGAGGAGGAAACGAGATACACGGGTATGCAAAAAACAACACAAAAGCCGTAAAAATCACACCGCAGTCCAAAAAATAACTAGTATATACGTAACACTTCAATCAATATACTGAAACTTGACTGGGGATGCGGTTGAAATGCAAATGGTCACTTGTACAGCTTTTTAAGGGTCTCCTAATTCCCAAATATTCCAAATTTTGACTATTTCAGCTTGTTTAAAATTTTGGGCTTGGATAGAAAGGTTATGAAGCAAAAAAAAACTATCATTATGGGATATCCTGATGGGACACGGTTCGCTCATCACTATTTAAAACGTAAGATTTCGATACGTGAAAAAATGCAAAAAGGAGTTGTCGATTTGTTTTCACCTGTCCACAGGATCGGTGATAACTTGATCACTAGTTGTTTGGTTGTTGGGACCAGCTTTCCTGAAATCAGGGGTTTGAAATGCCCCATTAAAGATGGTTCGTGTGTGCCACCGCTCCTTGCATTGCCTATGGGACTGCCTACCTCTACGAGAAAACTAAAACTGTGATGGTGCACATTTGCGGCTACGCATGATCCTCGCAGAGTGTCAGAGCCCTTTTGTCAAGTTAGGAAAACCCTTCTAAGAAAAGAAAAGTCTGATGAAATTATAATATTGCTATTGCCCTAGTGTTAAAGGGATGTTTTAAACTAAAAAGAAACATTGGCCCAAAATCTTATACTAAGTAATGCCATGCCGATTCCCTGCCGCCCCCATTTTGACGTTACTAAAGCCCCTAACCAGTTTCTGT
Source organism: Ranitomeya imitator (assembly GCF_032444005.1). Taxonomy (NCBI): domain Eukaryota; kingdom Metazoa; phylum Chordata; class Amphibia; order Anura; family Dendrobatidae; genus Ranitomeya; species Ranitomeya imitator. The sequence goes on from NC_091285.1 coordinate 24,366,026, forward strand.
TAGTCCTTGTCTATTCCGGGGGACTGAAGGCAGTGATTGGCTGCAGTGTACTCACGTTCATCTAGACGGCAAAATCTCAGAGAGGTCATCTGACCAAAGCCAACTCGACTGACGAGGAACTCAGGAAGCCTTGAAGCCTGAGCAGCGAGGGATCGGTAAGGTGTGTATTACCTTTTTTATTATTTTACACCATTTTGAATAGTTTTTTAAGTGATCGGACAACGCTTTTTAATGGTCAGAGATAAAGCTTTGACACTATTATGATGTGTTAGTAATTCTAAGACCTTCCAAGTGTCACTAGGGGACAACAGTATGTGGAGTTGCGAACAGTCAGGGAGCAAAATAAAGGATACCTGGGCGAATGGTGGGGGAATACTGTCTTAGTGTAATAGAATCCCCTCCATCCTACGTTACCGAGCAATCCTGATTAAAAGAAACACATAGTCAAGGCATACAAGTGGTTAAATTAAGATGGCACACACTACAGAGGTCCAAAATTTAAAGCCTACCAGAGCAACATCGGCATGGGATTGGTACACTTCTCATTGGTTTCTTTCACATATTTCAGTTTCCACCCAGACTTCTGAAAATTCTATAAAATTCCTATAAAATTGTTTCTGGTGATTACTCAAAGAAAGAACTAAATTGTATATTGGTGCACTGCTTGACCCAGAACTTGGTTCTCCAGCACTTTGTTGCTCTGTTGAGACAGTGGTCAGTCAGAGCTCAGTATACAGTGAGTGCACGTAATAATTACCGCAGCTCCTTCTCTGCCTGTGGTCAAGGTGCATGTACTGAGCCGCGTGGCTGTGAATCCAGCACTCACTAGAAAGGTGATCCATCATCTCAATGTCTCTCACTGCTCTTGACATGTCTCCTCTCCATAGAAGGTAATAGGAGGTGTAACCTGACACATCAGTGAGCTGGCATTCTATATTGTGCATCATTTTTAGGCTTATACGCCTACTGGAGGCGGAAACTTGGATGTAGCAGACTGTGTCAAGGTATTCGCCTCCAGAAGGCATATATGGCCAAAAATTATGCACTTTAGGACACACGGGGACTCTGTCAGCACCATTATAATCAATGGGCCTGTCTATACACCTGAATCCTGTTTTGAGGGGGTTTTGGATTGTTAAGTCATGTGAGCACTGCAGCCAATGTCATGCTAGCCCCGAGAGACATCACTGGAACAGCGTCAGTGTGAGAGGTGAGTATCTGTAATTTTTTATTTTACACTGGAGACTATAGTACTTAAAGGGAATGTGCCATCAAAAAAAATTTTCCCACAATTTTTTGCTTTAAAATGTTTTATTCTTTTTTTTTTAACGGTATAAAACATTAAAAATTGTTTAAAAAGGTTAGACACTTTTAAAACACTAGCAGTTGCTGAAATTGTCATGAAAACCTAGTGTACCGCTAGCTCACGTTACGACTGCAGTAAAAGTGGGCGGGGTCCACTCACATGTGTGTGATGTCACTGCTCCCCGCCCCTTCTGGGCGTTTGCAAAACGATAAGGGAGGATGAAGTTTAGGGTCACAGTGCGGAGATATTTTGTTGGTGACTGCCAGTGATATGGAGATGTGGAAGGTGTCACCGATGACGGCCGGCAGCACTGATTCTGTTAGTTGGTAATGCTCGTCGTATCACTTGCTGGAGTAAGATGCATGGAGTGTTTCACATGCTGGAATTATATTCAAAGACTGTATCACATGCTGGGATTAGATACAGGGCTCAGTGGAGTGTATCACACAGGATGAGATTAGATACGCAAACTGTATCATGTGCTGGGATTAGATACACAGAGTTTATCACACACTGGGATTAGATACAGGGGTCAGTGTAGTGTATCACATATAACAGAATTATATTAAGGGCTCAGCGGAGTGTATCACACAGGATGGGATTAGATATGAGGACTGTATTATGTGGTGGGATTAGATACGCGGAGTGTATCACATGCTGGGATTGGATACGCAGAGTGCATTAAAAAATGGGTTGATACACAGAGTACATCAAGCACTGGGCTTGGCTATGCAGAGTAGATTACGGACTGGGCTTGGATTCGCAAACTGCATAATGCACTGGGATTAGATAGAGTTGTATCACATACTTAAATTTAATGTGTCTGCATCATGCCCTGGGATTAGATACGCATCTATGCATCATGCACTGGGATTAGATACGAGTTTCTGTGGGCTGTATCACACATGATGGGCATTAGATACACGTCTCTGCAGGATGCATCACACATAGTGGGGATTAGATATACAACTGTGTAGGCTGTATCACACATCATGGGGATTAGATACGTGACTCTGTAGGCTGTATCACACATAACGAGGATTGGATACAAGGCACTACTGCCTGTACCACACATGATGGGCGTTAGAGAAGAGGCAAAGTGCACTGCATCACATATGATTGCATTAGATACACGGCACTGTAGGCTGTACCACAAAAAAAAAATCCTGCACCTTCCCATTGAGAATGGGTTGTTTAACTAGTGGACAACCCCTTTAAAATTATTATTTTTCAATTGGACAACCTCTTCAAAGTAAAAAAAAACTAAAAATAAAGGAAATAGACAAGAGATTTTTGTGTTTAGGTCATACTCTGATATACCCTTTACTAAATATAAATTGAGTTTACATATTGTTTATAGTTAAATATATTTTAATATTTAGTTTTAATATTAATTTAATATTTATTTTTATTTTTTAATATTTAATTTTCTACCATTTCGAAAATGGTAGTTAATGACATGTAATCTTAGAATTTGACTAAAAATAATTTTTTTTTGTTAAACAGGGTTAGGGTTAAAGAATAAAAATAATTTCAGCCCCCGGTTTAAATGATGAGCTTGAGAAATTCCTTGGATTGCCGAAATGCCGATACCTGTATTAAGTCAAGTTAAAGATAATGCTACAAGCCATATGATAATTTCTTGCTTCGACGACTTCAATTTCAAGTCTATTATTTCCTTTCATGCATGTAAATAAATTTTTCTGATTCCAGACAAATATGAAGCCGCCTTACAGTGTGACGCCCGGCTTATTTGGATCCTATTATATTGTAATGAAACATTGTTCGTGAAAATGTGCTCCATTATTATAGGGCAAAATGGTGAGGACAAAAGGTAGATTAATTTCACAAAAGCAAATAATATTTCTAGGATTTTGTTTTCCCCTTATTATTCCTTGTGCATCTGGAAAATAGTGTCAGGATAATAGAAGCATTTTATAGAGGCAAAATTAATCGTCTTATTTAAAATACTTACGGCACATATCATAAAATATATAAAAATCACCCACTGGAGAAGAAAAAATGAATTACAAAAAGTTAAGAAAATAAAATTTCAAAATAGGAAAAGAACAAAACAAGCCATTTTTTACAATACCAAACTTATTTATTCCAAAAATATAAAGACAAAGTATTAAAATTATAAATGCCTTTTTTATGCCTATAAAAGCACCACTGCAATTTATTTATTTTTTTCAGAAGCAGATTTAATTAATAGTTTTAATGAACGCAAAGATAATAATTAAGTTTATTTATCACTTCTGTATGGTAGATGATTATAAAAAAACAACTAAAAAAACACACATCTCCCCATGAACTGGAGGAATTTTTTCGTTTATAATAAATGAAATTTTTATAATTCAAGTTATAAAGTGCCATTGATATTTTTGTCTCAGTCTAGTAATTAGAGTAATTAAAGCCAACCCTTACATTTGAAAATTCTGCTTTTTGTGTATTAAGATGTGGCTTAGAAGCTGCCGCCATTGTTAACATATCTTTGGTTTATTCCATAACATCAATTGATTTATCCTGTTGGAGTCGAAGCAGAGAAACAACTCACGCATTTCGCAGAAATAGTCACATTGCATCGTATGGAATTACTTTAGGAATTTCCTCAAAAAATCGCTGTAAGATATTTTAGATTTTAAATCTTTGTCAAAGTAACCAAAAACGTAGAAGAATTCATCCTCGGAAAGGTTGACGCTAAATTTTCGTAGAACCTGCAATGAGACATGGATATAAATTCCAATAATCAAACATACGGTACTACATGCATTTGGTGGTGGGATTACAGTTGGATATAGACATCTTAGACATATATGTTATATCCACAGAACCTGGGGCATTTATATATATCTACCTATGGAACCAACATCTATTTTAGAGCTGGGGCCGTATTGTGTACCACAAAGAATAGAGGTGAGTGCTCGGCAATTTCCGGAACTCCCATACAAATGAATGGAGAGAGAAGTCCTTGTGGGACCACCTCTTCATTCCGGGTTTCAAGTATGACGCCAACATCTTTTTTGGAATTGGGGCCCTATCGTGTACCACCAAGAATAGTGATGCGTGTTCGGCAATTTCTGGAACTCCCATACAAATGAATGGACAGAGAAGTCCTTGTGTAACCACCTCTTCATTCTGGGTCTCAAGTATGGTATCAACATCTATTTTGGAATCGGGGCCTTATAGTGTACCACCAAGAATCGTGATGCGTGCTCAGCAATTTCCAGAACTCCCATACAAATGAATGGACAGAGAAGTCTTTATGGGACCACCTCTTCATTCTGGGTCTCAAGTATGGCACCAACATCTATTTTAGAATTGGGGCCCTATCATGCACCACCACCAAGAATAGTGATGCATGCTCGGGAATTTCTAGAACTCGCATTAAACAAATAGATAGAGAAGTCCTTGTGTGACCATCTCTTCATTCCGGGTCTCAAGTATGGGACCGACATCTATTTTGGAATTGGGGCCCTATCGTGTACCACCAAGAATCGTGATGCATGCTCGGAAATTTTTGGAACTCCCATACAAATGAATGGACAGAGAAGTCCTTGTGTGACCACCTCTTCATTTTGGGTCTCAAGTATGGCACTAACATGTATTTTGAAACTGGGGCCCTATAATGTACCATCAAGAATAGTGATGCGTGCTCGGCAATTTCAAGAACTCGCATTCAAACAAATGGATAGAGAAGTCCTTGTGTGACCACCTTTTCATTCTGGGTCTCAAGTATGGCACTAACATGTGTTTTGAAACTGGGGCCCTATAATGTACCATCAAGAATAGTGATGCGTGCTCGACAATTTCTAGAACTCGCATTCAAATAAATGGAGAGAACAGTCCTTGTGTGATCACCTCTCCATTCCTGGTCTCAAGACAGATGCAGGTCTGAATCTCAAAAAACACAAGGTTCTACATCTTTGGGTCCCGGACAACCTTTATACACTTTTCAGTGAGCATTCCTATGTTACCTGTTTAAAATCCTGAATCTTGATATATCCAGACCTTGTCTCATCGTAAGACTGAAAAGTTCTTCTGATTGGTCTCCAGTTGCTCAGGATCTGTGGCTGGATCCTAACCATGGCATCTAGGAAATTGGGTCCGTATAATCCAGTACCCATCTACAGTCCAATAAAATATATGAGATGACAACAGAAACATCTTAAAGGGGTTGTGCATGTAACTGGGGCAAGTTAGAATGTGCAAGGAAACAACATCTGTAAAAGCCAAACTGCAATTTTTTTATGAAACCCAATTGCAAAATTTTTATTAAGCTTCACATGCAGACAAATAAGAAAAAAACGTAGCCCTAAAAGGTGGATAATCCCTTTAACTATAAAAAAACACACACAATGTGAGTGGCACTTTTAGGTAGAAGGTGGTTTTGGATGACTGAGACCTCCACTGACATTTTTAATGTATTCTCAGAACTCTTGTCATCCCGGCCCATTTTTTATAAAAAGTGGAAGGTGTGATGAAGGAGAGCTATTCTTCAATCTAACAATAAGTCAGAGACATGACATATACACCCTCAAAAAAACTGTTAAAAGTGTACACAAATCCTGTTGAAAGGAGTCGTTTTGTTGCCCCCCATTGCCTACTTGAAAGGTAAAACTGCTTTACACGCACATAAAAATCTAATATACCCAGGACCTATCCTGATTATCACACTTTGCAACTTCCATCCACTTTTTATCAGTGTGTTGTTCCTCTTCATCAGCATTTTGCCAGCACTACAGGAGCTGGAACTTCCTTCTCTTCACTACCCAGTATGCATTGACTTCCCTGTCATGAACTGAATGATTGTCTCTCTATTATTCCTTTATACAAGTTTGACAGACAGGAGAGCAAGAGCAGAGACAAAGATCTGCCCCATTTCCTGTGGCAAGACAAAGCTCCACCCTCACTTCCTGTAGAGGGACAAAGACCCGCCCCTACTTTACACTTGACAACAGGCAATTAATAGCAAGACAGGTAGAACGAAAAACCCTAATGGTTGACACTTTAATGTTATTTTCCAGGGGTAAAACAACTTAAATTTTTAAACAAAGAGATTTGCGGATTGTCTAGTTATCACATTATCTATCAAATGAGACCAAGTTTTGTGAAAGTCCAGAAACAATTTAAGATATGATGATTTAGAGATCAACCTGATGGAATAAATTAAAATAAGGGGACTGATTTAAAAGGAAACTAACTGTTATGTCAGGACCACGATGTCGAATATTTCCTACTTACCGGTATGCGCGGCTTCTGCAGCTTCAGCCTCTGTAGGAGGGTATTATTTTGGGGTGCTGTTCCGGGGGTGAAGGTCCGCATGAAATATGAATAGGAGACCTTTCCGCTATTTCCCAAATCATATTTCAGTGTTAAACTCTTCAGTTCTTCATCAGAAATTTCCATATTAAACTGACGCAGAACAGCTACAACAAGGTGTAGAAAGTAGCTTAGTTGATATTGGACTTATACTGTACATCAAGTAAAAAAATATGAGGGGGGCAAAACAAAATAAAAAAGCTGATACATTTTGGTATTAGTGGGTTATGTAAAAAATAAAAGATAAATGTACGATCATCACCGAGATTCCAATGATTGAGAGGTCCAAAGTCACCTGTGTGAAAGGAACAGTAGTGAGCATGTGCGACCATTGCTCCAACAGACAGGCAGTGGTCGCACATGCTCACTAACGTTACATTCATACGAGGGACATTGAGATCTCCGTCCTCGTGATCAGTGGTCGCCTGCGATCATTCAACATACATTTAGGACCTGTGACGTGGATGATGTTTATAGGACAGCCCCTTTATATAAAAACTGTCTTTTGTGAAGACCCCTGTGGACATACAGTCCTTATCTCCAGCCAAGTAGCAGTGCCTCAGGATACAGGATCCTAATTTTTGGTTCTTTTCCATTCTGGATCCCAGTGGTGTTCCCGTCTGTGATGCAGAAGCCACCCGTGATGGGGTTCCACATTGATATGTGCTTGCCAAAGAGTCGTGCCTATCTATAGGACAAGTTAGTAGGTCCTAATTAAGGATTATCAGGGGATTGATTTTTGCCTAGCTATATTGTTCAAGGAACTGTTGTGAACTGCAATGCCACATCCAACCTGTGGACAGATGGGGGCACTGTTTCTATAAAACAAAATCCGACAGTAAAATATATATATATATATATATATATATATATATATATATATATATATATATTTTTTTTTTTTATATATATATAAAAATAAAAAATAATTTATTCCTAAATTAAACAAGGTTTAATGATGCTGGCCGTGGAACAGTTTTTTGTACTAATGATCAAAACAAACGGTACACTTAATTATCTCCATAAAATTTGCAACTCTTCATTAAACGTCATTAGCGGTGTGTTCATCTCAGCGTAGGAAACCAAGTTTTGCTAAGAAGGAGGAACCTCGTGGGCATCTAACTTTAATTATAGAGAGATGAACACTGTTAAAACTCTATAGAATCATTTCACAATGATCACTGTATCACCCATGATGCCGGGATGGTATTGGACAAAGAAGTCATGAGCGCCACTGTCACCTGTCTTCTATCATTGTAGCTCTGGCCTGTTACGACCAGTACCAGATCAGGGTCAGAGGAGATCCCCTGGGCCAAATAGGAATTATTCTCTTTTACTTAGGTCCATTTCACATGCACGTGTCTCTGGTACATGTGGCGTCCGTTTTCATGAGCACATGTTGTTTTTTTCCAGCAGTAATGATGTGGGGGATAACCAGCAAAGGTAAAGCAGACAGCTGCGAGCTGGTATTATCAGGCTGGAAAGGTCCATGGTTATTGTGCTCTTCCCAGCCTAAAAATACCAGCGCGCAGCCACCCTAGAACTGGCACATCACGAGATGCTCGCATTTTGGCGCTTGGCCTTCACGCTTTCTGACTCCCCTGGTGTGGTGGTAATCGGGGTAATAGTAGATGGGGTTGATATCAGCTGTGAATTGTCCCAAAACACAGCTGACATCAAGCCCTGGTGTTAGTAAAGGAGAGGTGTCTATCAGATTCCCCACTACTAACTTAGTAAGAAGAAAAAAAACACACAAATATTTTATTCAAAAAACACTCCACAACTATTTCCCTGGTTCAACAATTTATAAAAAAAAATCCCTTGCAGGTCCGACATTTTTTTAATACTGTGTTAGTAATGGGGGAGCCTGGTAGACACATCTCCATTACTAATAGTAGAGCTTGATGTCAGCTGTGTTTTTGGACAATTCACAGCTGACATAAACTCCAACTATTATTACCCCGATTGCCACCGCATCAGGGCAATCAAGAAGAGCCAAGGAAAAGTGCCAGAATTGGAGCATCTCATGTGATGCGCCACTTCAGGGGCGGCTACGGGCTGGTAGTTTTAGGCTGAGAAGGGTCCAATAACCATGGACTTTACTAACTTGATAATATCATCTCTCAGCTGTCTGCTTTACCTTTGCTGGTTATATAAAATGGGGAGGACCCCACAACAATTTTTTTGATTTATAGATTAGGTTAATAGCTGCAAGATTACGTCAACATACAAAGCACTAAAGGGTGCAATTTTTTATAATGTGTCTTGGGGTTGTGAAATTAGATATCTATCTAGGCATTTTTTCCCGTACTGGTATCAGGATGTGACATGGCGGCCATAGTCTGGAAGGAGGGAAATGTAGAGTATCATGACCTGCCAAATCCCAGACAAGGATCACAAATTGTAAATCATTCTGAGGGTCGTACCTTTTGCAAAAGTGATAGGCATGTTCTGCTTTGAACAATCCCTACGTGTTAGGAATGTCTCGACAATAATCATGCTACAACATGTCTCCTGCAGAGACTTCTCAAGCGATTTGCTATCATCTGTTGTGAAACTTGTCAATAAGTATCCAATTTCCCTGCAGCACCCCCGCAGGGGAAATTAAGTATTACACAATATTCTCAAGACCTCCTTCTCTACTCCCCTCTCATCTCTTCTTCCCACAACCGCATCCAAGACTTCTCCCGTGCTTCCCCCATACTCTGGAATTCTCTACCCCAACACATCAGACTCTCGCCTACCACAGAAACCTTCAAAAAGAACCTGAAGACTCACCTCTTACGACAAGCCTACAGCCTGCAGTGATCCTGAACTTACTGAACCGCCGCACAACCTGCCCTACCCTCTCCTAGTGTTTCATCACCCACCCCCTGTAGACTGTGAGCCCTCGCGGGCAGGGTCCTCCCTTCTTATGTACCCGTGTGCCTTGTTACTTGCTCATGTTTAATATATTTGTCTATATTTGCCTGTATTCACATGTAAAGCGCCATGGAATAAATGGCGCTATAAAAATGTATAATAATAATAATATTATTCAATTAAATCGCGCAGTTGTCTGTGCAATACAATAAAAAACAGGACAGGTTCTCCAGAGATGATCTTTGTAGTCTCTCTCCAAGAGATAAGGATGCCTCTCTAGTAAACGTATTCATGAAGATGGTTTTTCTAAACTAAACAACCCCAATAAATCTAAAGATCCAAAATACCCCCTGCTGGCGTCACCAGCTCCTTTGCCAAGGTCTAGGAGATACTCCATAAGAGGCCTTCAAAAAATAGTTGCACTGTGTGTTATCTACTCTACCTGAAAAGTCGGTGGCCGTGACCTGACCCTCCTTTTCCTGGTCCTTTTCTCGAAATGCTCTATGAACATCCAGCCATCGCTTCGAGATTTTACTTTTCAGCTTGTTTTCGATTTGCTCGCAGTTGATGATTGGCGCAGGGTGTGGTGCTGCTGTATGTGGCCTCGGAGCAGGAGTCTGAGGGAAGAAAGGGTTAAAGGGGTGGTCCAGAAAAACATGGCTGCTTTCTTTTGGGCTATAGACCATGCATGGGTTTTCAGCTCAGCTTCAGTCACTACAACGGGTAAATTGGCATACACTAGGTGAGTGGGGCCCTATGCACAGGTTTCACACTAGTAATTCTAATAAACGTAATTCACTTGATACAAACAGAGCCTTAAAGGGGTTGTCTGGCCTTGAGGTAAAAAATTGCAGCCACTGTGTGACTATAGCCTTGTGAACCTTTCCAGCAAGCTCTACGCTGTGAGGATTCTCTGGTGTCGGCGCCGAGAGTTGGCTGTTATGTGACGTGCATGTTTCCAGACACATTCCGACTAGACGTGCCGGCATGCACGCGTCTAGTTGGCCTGTGATCGTATGTATTCAAATCCCATACTTGCGGTCACATACCCGCCGCTGGCAGTGGAGAATCCTCACAGCGCTCGATGTCAGGATTCACAAGTCTGAGGTCACATACAGTGACTGCAGACTTGTACCCCAAGGCTGGACAACCACTTTAATAGGTTATTAAAATCTCAGCCTTTGAGGTCACAGATGATAACTCCATTGTGGCCCTGACCAGAAGCTCTGCCTTCCTCCATTATTTCCATATTATTTCCATGTAATGGTCATATGTGAAGGAGCAGAACTTACGGGAGGTTTATTTAAGGTGGATGGCGCTGTTTTAGGTCGTCTGGTCACCGATGGCCGACCTTCTGTGACTGATCGCTCGGGCCTATAGTTCGGTTCTGCATTACGTGGCAATGGTAACGGAGTAGTTGGCATTTCTCTGCTAAACATCTTCAAGAAATCATGGTATTTGAGATTCCCATACGTATTCAGAGGCAAAATGCTCCAAAGGTGGTCAAACTGTGGAGAAAGAGGGACAATCTAATAAATACCCATAAATGGGAGATAAAGGTAGTTGGTCCTACAGTAAGAGAGGATTTAGGGTGTAAAAAAAGTAATAAGAAATTAATATAAAATATACATATATTATAATTTTCAACTGAGCATCGGAAACAATCAGTTTATTGTTTGCATTGTATAAAGCATTGTCAACAGTTTTCAATGAAAAACTGTGTGAAGATTTTTAGGGGTTGAATTAATGAGTTATTTCCAAATAATATAAGCTATCCCCTATCCATAGGATAATTTACTGATTGCTGAGGGAGGGAGGGGGCACAAACCGATGCGAACAGAGCTCTGCAGAATTGGGTAGAGGAGAGCATGCTCAATCTTTGCTCCATTCCTCGGCTATCAGACTGCTGGAAATAGTGGAGTGTACCGACAGTCCCATAGATAATGAATGGAGCACAGGTTGAGCATGCGCACCTCTGCTCCAGTCAAGACATGCTCAGCAGAGCCTGCCCCTGCGGATCCAGAAACTCATTCTCACGATCGCAGGTTGTCCCCGTAGTAAGTCACTCCTAATCCTATCAATAGGGGCTTGCTGGTCAAGACAAGCTCAGCAGAGCCTGCCCCCGTGGATCCATTAACCCCTTCGCAAGATTGCAAGGTGTCCCCGTAGAAAGTCACTCCTAATCCTATCAATAGGGGCTTGCTGGTCAAGACAAGCTCAGCAGAGCCCTACCCTGCGGATCCATTAACCCATTCTCAGGATCGCAGAGTGTCCCCGCAGTAAGTCACTCCTAATCCTATCAATAAGGGCTTGCCGGTCAAGACAAGCTCAGCAGAGCCTGACCCGCAGATCCATTCTCAGGATCATAGGAGGTCCCCTTAATCAATAAGTCACTCCTAATCCTATCCATAGGGGGTAATTTACCATTTTAGAAATAACCCTTAAAAAGGGTATTCCAATCACAAACATTTCGTACCACCTTAAGGTCATTAAAAGGTCACAAAGGAGGAATCACCCACTTCGGACTCTCTTCTAAAAGCCAAATTGGTGAAAGCTGAATAATTGGCTGGGAAGTAATACTCCATTTTCCCCAAGCTAAACCATTAAGTTGATCATCAGTTCACCGGCTACAAAACATTTAATCTATTTTGGAAAACCCATTTTCTAAATGTTAAATTAAAGGGTCCTCCTTTCAGAATTCTCATCTGTAAGACAGATTGGACAGCGGTTACTTATAGCGTGTTCTCCCTTTTCTCTATTAAGAAGACACATATTGATGTGAATGGGCGTGGTGTAATGCTGAAGTTCCCCTCCGGTGGGAAAACAGGAAACCTGATCACTTATTACCAGTTTCCACCACCGATCACGGCTGATCACTGGAGGACTCAGCAGGAAAACACCTTATGATCAACTTTTTGACCAAGAGTCCATTCTCACAGTTATAATGGCAGATAGTGGTGACTTAAGATTCCCCTTACCTGGTCATCTGTTAGCAACATGAAATTTTTATAAAAAAACTCTCGAAAGTCTTCCTTTGAGATGACATTGATGCCGGCATAATCAATGTTGAAGAGATCCTTAGTGATGGAGTAAAAGCGAGCGGCCATTATTTCCCGTATATGTGTCACAATGTCCTTCATTGTCAGATCTTGACCAGATCTTGGTCTGGTGGCCCTCTCCACTCGTTCCACCCAGGTGGAAACCGGCTGTGACAGGAGAAAAAGTAGTGTTTTAGTGTATTTTACATTAAAATGTTGAAGAAAGTTGTAGTTTTGATGGTCTACAGAGAGCTGTGGGCCTTGAGGGTATATAAAAACTCTGGACTTGTGGAATCATGGGTCACTGGTGAAGTGGAGAATATTCATTTAATGTAGCGGGTGCTGAGAAGATGCGGGCATGTGCATCTGGCCCTAGACACTAGTTGGGAGAATGGGTTTAGGGTGCCACCATGAGTCATTGGCAAATGGTGAGAATGCCAATGGTGGAAAGACTTGAGGAATATGCCTCTGGGCCCAGGTACCAGCCACTAGTTGGAAGAATCATTGGGGTCTAACTCATGGTCTACCAATGATGTCCTCTTCTGACATGTCCATATGCCACGTAAAATAGGTACAATCATAACAAGGGATGGCCTTGCGCTGGATGATGCCCTGTGTCTTAGATATGGTGTACTGCCATAGCATACCATGTATTTTGCTTACAACCGACCTCTTCGGGAGCTGAAAATAGCCAACTAGTAGAGCCTACAGCTCAACAAAAAGATTTGCAGGAACCTGCTCGGTAGACCATGGTTGCAGGACTAGAGCCCTGTGAAGATCTTATCTGCCGACAGCCTCAGTGCCACTTTCGATTAGTAGGGCTGGCGTGTCGAGATGTGCTGTTGATGCAGACAGGTAGGAGAAGGCAGGGCTGTGGAGTCGGTAAGCCAAACCTCCGACTCCGACTTCTCAATTTCCATGACACCGACTGCGACTCCACCAAAATCGGCTCCGACTCCACTCCACGACTCCGACTCCACAGCCCTGGGAGGAGGTTCACATGGCTTTGGTGACCACGAACTACCGACCTGCTAAACTTTTTGTTCCTCTCTATTAGGGGTGTATCCACACCAATCTGACACTAATGACCCGTCCTGTGGACAGGTCATCAATATCATATCAGAGGTCTGGAAAATAAATCCTAGGGTGTCAGGCGATTGGTGGATCCTCCTGAGTTGGGCTTCTCACTTTTCACAGTCCCTGAATCAACAGCTTGGCCGGCTCTGATGCTATGTCTACACCCGCTTTTTCGTGACTGTTCCCACCCTTCCACCAAGAATCTAATGTGACCATTCATTATACATTAATGATTGTGTTTATCTCGACAAGAAGTTTTCTTTCTTATTTTTTTTCCTGCAACGAGTAGTCGAAATCGTCACTCGTTAGTAAAACGTTGGTCCGTTCCTGGTAATCAAACTACCGAGAAGACAGACGGTCTCGCGTCTTATTGTTTGCATGTCAATGGTGTTTTTTTTTTTTTCTAAGTGTTTTTCGGTCAGGAGCTTAATAGTCAGTTTTACGTAAAATTATAGGTTTTATTCGGAAATTCTTGATGCGAGAACAACAAAGGAAGAAAAAAAAAAATTCATAGTGCTTCTGTACGTGAGGCGGTCGTTCCTACCTCGTCGGTGAAGGTAGGGAAATTATGTAGGAAGCTTCTCCAGTCTATTGTGTCGCTCCCGCTCGACGCGAGTTTACTCAAGACGTACTTGAATTGCTTGTCCGTAAGCTTAAAGCAGAAACTGTCAAGGATCCGGTGTAATTGTGAAGGCTTTATTGTGCCGGTGTCGTCCTTATCAAATGAAGAAAACGCCTGAAGGTGACAGGAGAAGGGGCTGAATTAGTTTTCAATCAGTACCGGGTATAATCCGCGGTGACTTTATGGCCGACGTCTTCTCCGCCTGCCGTGTTCTTATGTAAAAACAATAGACTTCTCGCTTCTTGGTACGACTGATGTAGGAGGTAAAAACGGGCAAAAATGTGACTGTCATAGAAACAGGGAGGAGAGAAAACTGTGATATCGAGCTCAGGAAGGAAGAAGATGATAGAAGTTTTAAAGGGATGTCGTGTTAGAACCTATGGACATCATAAGTTGGCTGGTGGAGTAGGAACTGGGGCGATCAACTGATCGATCTAGTAGCTGCTGTCCGTGGTCACCATTTGAGGGAGCTTAGGAACATGCTGTACACTGTCTATATATTAAAGGGAACAATTAAAAGGGTTGTCCACTACAGGACCCCTTCATAATAAACTTAGTGGAGAACAAAAAAAAAACACAAATGATACTCACCTCCCGGACTGCTGGTATCACATGACCTGCAATTAGGCAAAATTCATGAAATCTAAGAGAGATCCCTTCACCCCGGGTCGATTTTCCACTTTTTCCTCCCCTTCCTCCAAAACACATAACTTTTTTATTTTCCTGTCCACATAGCCATATGAGGGCTTATTTTTTGCGGGGCAACTTGTACTTTTGATTGACCCAATTCAATTTATCATGTAATGCACTGGGAAAAAAAATTCCGAGTGTCCTGCAATATTAAAAAAAAAAGTGCAATTCCATAATTTTTTAATTTTTCTAATTACCATGTTCACTATATGGTAAAACTGACCTGGCGATATGATTCCCCAGGTCAATCTGAGTACGCAGATACCAAACTTGCTTTTTTTTTATTAAGTGGTAAAAAAAAAAGTCTGGAAAATTGTAAGAAATTTTCTTTTTTTCTTTTGTCGCCATTTTCCAAGACGTTTTCATTTTTCGAGATCTGGGGCTGGGCGAGGGTTTTTTGTTGGGATTTGAGCTGATGTTTTTACTGATATAATTTTGGAGCAGATAAGACGTTTTGATCGCCTCTTATTGCAATGTTTTGGTGGCCAAAACAACGTAATTCTGTTGTTTTTTTTTCTTTGCTACACTGTTTACCGATTGGATTCATATATTTTGATAGATCGTAATTTTGCCAAACGCAATGATACTAAATATGTGTTTTTTTTTTTTTTTATAGTTCTATGTTTAATGGGGCAAAAGGTGGTAATTGGAACTTCTGTATTTTTTTTATATTTTAAAACTTTATTTTTCTACTTCTTACTGTGTTTAATAGTTCCCCTAGGGAACTTGTAGCCTTGATCGTCTGATCGCCTGTGCTATAACTACAGTGGTTCAGCAGTCCTATGTATAGCTAAAATCACGATCACCTATGAACGCCGACCACGGGCTGGCTTTCACAGGAGGATCATAATGACAGGCACCAAGGTCATCAGCAGACCCCGTCTCTCATGACAACCCATCGGCGCCCCGCGATCTTGTCACGGGCGTGCCAATGGAAGCATGGAGCGATACGCCCGTATGATGGCTCATAAACTCATCATTCGCTCCCAAAAGCAGCTAAAATCATTCTTAGGCAAAAGAAGTTGAACTGTCATCTCACTGAGGGATCAGATTACAGCTGCCTATCGAAATATATAAAGAGGGGAGGAGGAGAAGAGAGAAGCAGAGTTACAAAGACTTTTCTGCATCTTTCTAGTAAGTGTTTTATCTCACTCCAGATCTGGATACACGTCTACACTGCTCAGTACTTGTACATTGTCTTCCATGCTGCTGCTGTGGCTTCGGAGAATGTGCTACATAAAGACGAGAGAAAGCAGGAATCCCTCATGTCTGTGTATGCTGTGTATGTAGGACATTATAGCAGCTCGTCATCATCACACACTAGGCCAGAGACGACCAAAAATTAAAAATAGAGCCTGCAGGGGGAAAATGGTGACAAATGCAGGATACAAGTCATGTAATGTAATAGGTAGAAATAATGTAACTCCTCAAGTACACACATAACAGCTTGTTCTGAAAATTCACCTGAAATTGCAAGAATTATTATAAAGGAGATTTGGAGCTCTGATGATGTGAAGAAATATTAAGACACCGTCACCTACTTCCATTTTGCACCAGGAACAGAACTCAGAGAGAACACGGGAGAATGATACACGTAATTATGTGGACTGCTGTAATCCAGGCTTCCTATATGTCTTAGTGAAATGGATTTACCAGGTGGAAAGTGTCTGGAGAGCAGATACAGTATCCAGTTCTTACTTTATGCAGCTCCTCCTGACAGTTCTTCACCGATTCCTTCAGCTTTACAAGCACCTTCTGTGGACTGACGTGCTGGACGGTCTCCGTGGGCGCAATCATCTCGCGCCTCTGTCCGTACTTTGAAGCTCTCCCGTCGTCAATCATTTTCAGGAAGTCAAAATAGGAGAGTTTGTTGTCAAAAACTCTTAGCCTTAACCTTTAAGATAAACGAACAGCACTTACACCGGGAAGTCATATCTAATTAATTTCCCAATCTGCCTCCGATTAGTCGTCTACTATTGATGAAGGCTCAGTACTGCGATCTGTGCGGCGTCACCATGGATGATGCCCGATGTAACACAAGATAAATAGACATGCTGCGGTCTGGAGAGATGCGCCACATGTCCGTCTCCACGGGCGTCTGTGCACGCATAGAGGGCATGGGATTTCTTGAAATCCCATCTACTATGCTGTAAAATCTTGACGCTACACAAGTACGCAGCGTCCAACCCGCAGCGTTTACTGATCATGTGCACCTACCCTTAATCATTTAATCCCAGTTTTTCATTCATCTCCATTGTCCCCGGTGTATAACATCTAGCCCCCAGGTATATAAAACCCACCCCTTGCTCCCTGGTGTATAACATCCGGCCCCTCACTTCACTGAAGGCTGATTGGAACCTGTGGTCAGGGATGGACATTGTTCCCCACTGCTCTACCGCACACGTCCTTGAGTGATTCATCCTCTACCCGTCACTCAGAGATCTTTCTAGTATGTCTCCTGATGAACCGACCTCGGGGAAACGCGTCGAGTTGAACATACTGAGATATGTATACTGAGATGCACATACTGAGATTTGTATACTTTTATGTATTATCTATGTAATTGGGGATTTGTCTTTTTTTGGTTAGGTGTTATGGTTCACCTTTTTTGGTGACTGTACGTGCGGCCTGCTTTTTGTATTTTTTCGGTTTTGTTGCCATCTGGCATTGTTAGGGCGTATCAGGGACAGACGACGGGAGCAGGGGCGCCATTTTGCGCAGGATTATAGGGTGCCAACCCCCACAGGCAGGCAGTATGTATCTAGGTACAGTTTAATCCCACAGGAAGGCTATAGTCCATATGGGGATATGTGCAATTGTGTACTAAGAGTGCGCTATTATTGATCTACTATAGCACACGTGCACTTTATTCTTTGCTGCTCCAATTATATAGCACATTGGTTTTTTCTATTTTGTTCGTTTGTCTGTTTGTATGGTCTGCTGTGTGTCTATTTTCCTCACTTGAGGGTCTTCCAGGGTGAGTCAGGGCGAGCCTACGTTGAGCGGGGGCGCTATTGCGCAGGGTTTATAGGGTGCCAACCTCCGTGGCAAGGTAGGGTATAGACAGTTATATATTAGGACCTGAGTGCACCCTGTATCTTTTTGTCAGCCTACAGTACACGTTTTTAGGTCGTGAGTGTTGTCATTTTTTATCTGTATTATTATTAAATGTTACGTTTTATAGTGTATTGTATTTATTTGCTTATTTAGTGCTTTAGTCGGTGAATTACTTTTGTTCTTTTGGGCACTTACATTTATAAGTTTTTCTGTGATAATATCTGACCCCCTCGCAGTGGCGTAGGAAGGGGGGTGCGGGGGGGGCGGTCCGCCCCGGGCGGCACAATGCGGGGGGCGGCCGGCGCTGCTGGAGAAGAAAAAAAAAAGAAAAAAAAAAAAAGACGCCCCTTTAAATCTTCGGGCGGCGCCGTCCGCCGCCACGACCAGGGCCAGCTCCCCCCACCACCGGACCCCGCTCTATACTCACCTCTCCTGGTTCCTGCGGCGCCGGCAGCTACAGCGTCCTCTGACTCTGCGACGTCTCAGAGCAGAGGGCGCGATGACGTCACTACTGTGCGCGCCGCTCTGCCTCTCTGTCCTGAGCGTCGCAGAGCCGGAGAGACGCTGACTGCACCGGACCTGCGCTAGGAACGGGAGAGGTGAGGATTTTACTTTTTTTTTTTTTTCTTTATGTCTGACTGTCTGGGGCTGGGGCAATGCTGGACACACTGGGGCAATACTGGAGACCATGGGGCAGATTGCTGGACACACTGGGGCAATACTGGAGACCATGGGGCAGATTGCTGGACACACTGGGGCAATACAGGAGACTATGGGGCAGATTGCTGGACACACTGGGGCAATACAGGAGACCATGGGGCAGATTGCTGGACACACTGGGGCAATACAGGAGACCATGTGGCAGAATGCTGGACACACTGGGGCAATACAGGAGACCATGTGGCAGAATGCTGGACACACTGGGGCAATACAGGAGACCATGGGGCAGATTGCTGGACACACTGGGGCAATACTGGAGACCATGGGGCAGAATGCTGGACACACTGGGGAAATACTGGAGACCATGGGGCAGAATGCTGGACACACTGGGGCAATACAGGAGACTATGGGGCAGATTGCTGGACACACTGAATACTGGAGACCATGGGGCAGATTTCAGGACACATTGAGGCAATGCTGGAGACCCTGGGCAGACTTCTGGACATACTGGGGCAATACTGGAGACCATGGGGCAGATTGCTGGACACACCGGGGCAATACTGGAGACCATGGGGCAGAATGCTGGACACACTGGGGCAATACAGGAGACCATGGGGCAGATTGCTGGACACACTGGGGCAATACTGGAGACCCTGGGGCAGATTTCTGGACACATTGAGGCAATGCTGGAGACCCTGGGGCAGACTTCTGGACACACTGGGGCAATGCTGGACACTGGGGCAGATTGCTGGACACACTGGGGGTAATATGCTGGACACACTGGGGCAATGCTGGACACTGGGGGTAATATGCTGGACACACTGGGGCAGACTGCTGGACACACTGGGGAAAGGCTGGACACTGGGGCAGATTGCTGGACACACTGGGGGCAGTGCTGGACATACTGGGGCAGATTGCTGGACACACTGGGGGTAATATGCTGGACACACTGGGGCAGATTGCTGGACAACATGGGGGTAATATGCTGGACACACTGGGGCAGATTGCTGGACAACATGGGGGTAATATGCTGGACACACTGGGGACAGGACTTGAGGCATGGGCAGAATGTAGATACGGGGCATGATTGGAGACACGGGGCAGGATTGGATCATGGGGCAGGACGGATACGATGGAGGCTGGTGGGGCAGGATGTGGAGATCATATGGGGTAGAATGGATACTCATGAGGGCAGGATGCGAGAACATATGGCTGGAGCCAGGAATGAGAAACGGGGCCAGGGTGGGGAATATTATTACCATAGGGGCTAATTAAGGGATATTATTACTGCAGTGATGTATTTATTTTATTTTTTTGAGTATACTGTTTTAAATGGGGGGGCGGTCTTGTTACTGTGCAGAGTGACACTATATCACCTTTTTTTCTTCATGTGATGTAATGTAGAAGTTGTGAAAAATTAAGTAATGTGTTCTGCAAGCGGAGCTCGAGATAACTGTGTTATTTCCTGCAGAAACGAGTCCTGGCTGGAAGGAATGATGGCGGTCTGTGCTGGATGAAAGATGAAGGACTTCACCTAGAGACGTCACTGGTGAGTCAGTGTTACCTATACACTGACACTATACACTGTATACTATATAGAGGTCCTGTGTATAATGTCACCAGTGATCTCTGTATTACCTCTACACAGACACTGCATACGAAGTACAGATCTCCTGTGAATACTGGCACTTATGGTGATAGTATTGTGGGTTTTTTTTATTACTGATCAGTATTGTAGTATTCAGTCACTATGTGGTGGTAATATGTGGTCTGGAAATGGTGTTGTGGTATTTGTCCCTTGTATGTAGTATTATTCGGTCACTATGTGGCCTGGTCATGGTGTGGTGGTATTAAGTCACAGGTGTGGCATGTGGGGGTGACACCATTAGGCCCAGTTTAAGTTCTACAAAACAGGAAAACCGTTTTTGGTAACCTTTGTGTGTATTGAGCCGGGGGGGGGGGGGCGCCAAACTCGGGAACAGCCCCGGGCGGCAAAAGCTCTAGCTACGCCTCTGCCCCCTCGCCCCGATGTATATAACATCCACACCTCGCTCCCCAGTGTATAACATCCACACCTCGCTCCCCAGTGTATAACATCCACACCTCGCTCCCCAGTGTATAACATCCGGCCTCTCACTCCCCGGTGTATAACATCCGGCCCCTCACTCCCCGGTGTATAACATCCGGCCTCTCAATTCCCAGTGTATAACATCCGGCCCCTCACTCCCCGGTGTATAACATCCGGCCCCTCACTCCCCGGTGTATAACATCCAGCCCCTCGCTACCCGGTGTATAACATCCGGCCCCTCGCTCCCCAGTGTAGAACATCCAGCCCCTCATTCCCCAGTGTATAACATCCGGCCCCTCATTCCCCAGTGTATAACATCCGGCCCCTCGCTCCCCAGTGTATAACATCCGGCCCCTCATTCCCCAGTGTATAACATCAGGCCCCTCACTTCCCAGTGTATAACTTCCGGCCCCTCGCTCCCCAGTGTATAACATCCGGCCTCTCACTCCCCGGTGTATAACATCCGGCCTCTCACTCCCCGGTGTATAACATCCGGCCTCTCACTCCCCGCTGTATAACATCCGGCCCCTCACTCCCCAGTGTATAACATCCGGCCCCTCGCTCCCCAGTGTATAACATCCGGCCCCTCACTCCCCAGTGTATAACATCCGGCCCCTCGCTCCCCAGTGTATAACATCCGGCCTCTCACTCCCCGGTGTATAACATCCGGCCCCTCGCTCCCCAGTGTATAACATCCGGCCCCTCACTCCCCAGTGTATAACATCCGGCCCCTCACTCCCCAGTGTATAACTTCCGGCCCCTCGCTCCCCAGTGTAGAACATCCGGCCCCTCGCTCCCTGGTGTATAACATCCGGCCTCTCACTCCCTGGTGTATAACATCCTGCCCCTCACTCCCCGGTGTATAACATCCAGCCCCTCGATACCCGATGTATAACATCCGGCCTCTCACTCCCCAGTGTATAACATCCAGCCCCTCACTCCCCGATGTATAACATCCGGCCCCTCACTCCCCGATGTATAACATCCTGCCCCTCACTCCCCCGGCGTATAACATAAGCCCCTCACTCCCCGATGTATAACATCAGGCCCCTCACTCCCCAGTGTATTACATCTGGCCCCTCACTCCCCAGTGTATAACATCCGCCCCTCACTCCCCGGTGTATAACATCCGCCCCTCACTCCCCGGTGTATAACATCCGGCCCCTCACTCCCCGGTGTATAACATCCGGCCCCTCACTCCCCGGTGTATAACATCTGGCCCCTCACTCCCCGGTGTATAACATCCGATCCCCCACTCACCCGGTGTATAACATAAGCCCCTCGCTCCCCAGTGTATAACATCTGGCCCCTCACTCCCCAGTGTATTACATCTGGCCCCTCACTCCCCAGTGTATAACATAAGCCCCTCACTCCCCAGTGTATAACATCTGGCCCCTCACTCCCCAGTGTATTACATCTGGCCCCTCACTCCCCAGTGTATAACATAAGCCCCTCGCTCCCCAGTGTATAACATCTGGCCCCTCACTCCCCAGTGTATTACATCTGGCCCCTCACTCCCCAGTGTATAACATAAGCCCCTCGCTCCCCGGTGTATAACATCCACCCCTCACTCCCCAGTGTATAACATCCACCCCTCACTCCCCAGTGTATTACATCTGGCCCCTCACTCCCCGGTGAATAACATCCGGCCCCTCACTCCCCAGTGTATAACATCCGGCCCCTCAGTCCCCCGGTGTATAACATAAGCCCCTCACTCCCCCCGGTGTACAACATTCACCCCTCACTGCCTGGTGTATAACATCCGGCCCCTCACTCCCCGATGTATAACATTCACCCCTCGCTGCCTGGTGCAGTGCTGTCCACCATTACTAACTTGTGACAGAATGGCTAATAGTAAAGACCTCAATGTTGCCAGCACATTCCTGTAAAAGGAGCCACCAAGGTAATAAGTCCGTCCATGACCTCTCTTCCCTCCTAAATATTCCCCCATCACCTGTGAGTGATATTATTGAGAAGTGGAAGGAACTGCAACAAGCGGAGACTCTGTAACATTACAAAGCAGGGGCTGAGTGCTTAGAGGAGCAGAGGACAGAAAAAGTCACCAACGCTCTGCTGACCCCATAACTGCAGAGTCCAGACCCCCTCTGGTAATAACATCAGCACAAACACTGTTCCCCAACCGGGAGCTTCATGGTCAAGCAGCTGCATGCAGCCGTACATCACCAAGCACAATGCCGAGCGTCAGATGGAGTGGTGTAAAGCCACCACCACTGGACTCTGGAGGAAACGTGTTCTGTGCAGTGACGGATCACACTTCTCTATCTGCGTGGAATGTAAAAGTCTGGATTTGGTGATTCCGGGAGGATGTTATCCCCTGACTGCATTGTGCACCCTGTACAGTTTGGTGGAGGAGGATAATGCTGTGGGCTGTTATCAGGGGTCGGCATTGGGCCCTTAGTTCCAGTAATGGGAAATCTTAATGCTTCAGCACAAGACATTGTGGACAATTGTAGCTTTGGTCTTTGTGGGAACAGTTTGGGGAAGACCCTTCTCTATTCACCATGACTTGGGAGCCAGATAATCTTGGAGCATTGTCAAGTATGATTGCAGTCAACTAAGACTTTTAAGTCAGAAGTTGCTATGAAAAAAATAAGCATTAAGAAGGCTGTGGGTGACATTTACATTAAAGAGTCCCAGTGTGGCGTAACTAACCAATACTTTATCATCACAAAAAAAATTGGAGTAAAATATTTACGGAACTTGCGCTAAAGTCAAATGTGCGACTGTGCTGTGTGACGGTATGTGGCCCCGAGCTATTAATATTTATGCTGAATATTACGGCACATTTTATTTATTCTAGTATATTTTTCGCTGCCTTTTCAGCCTTCACCTCCTATCTGTCTCCCAGTCCCCGGCCTCCTCTGGGGCCGCACATCTAATTAGCGAGTAATGTTACACAAACAGTCGTCGCCCCGTCAGCTTTGTCAGAGGGGCGTGCGGGGTATTACCAAAATCATTCTGAAAGGCCGTGGTAACGTAGATTAATATTTGTACATTGTGTGAGGCTGTGATGTGCGGAGGTCTGGGAACACGTGCTCGCGAGTCAAGCTCCAAACATCTGCCGCCCATGAGGGAGGAGTTGGCACCGAACCCGGGCAGCTGCCAGTGAGGGCTGCTGTCAGCTGCAAGGTCTCCCCTCTATGTTTTGCCAATAGTACAAAAACTGGGGAGCGGGGCGGCCATGGTGAGAAGAATACAATCACAGAAGAAACACACTGAATGCTCTCAGGTACCCAGCATCATACCAGGTGCTGGCGCCATGATCAGCCCTCCATACTTACAAGACTGAAACAGAGAAATATGGAGAAGTCCTTCCTACTGACCTGTAATGATCGGGTGTAACACGCAACCCCCTCCTGATTTGTAATGTTTAGTGGGGGGCCGGATATGACCTGTGGGGGCAGCAAATGACCTGTGGGGGCAGCAAATGACCTGTGGGGCAGCGTATGGCCTGTGGGGGCAGCGTGTGACCTATGGGGGCAGTGTATGGCCTGTGGGGTAGCGTATGGCCTGTGGGGTAGCGTATGGCCCTGCGGATGCAGCGTGTGACCTGTGGGGGCAGTGTATGGCCTGTGGGTGTAGTGTATGGCCTGTGGGGGCAGTGTATGGCCTGTGGGGGCAGTGTATTGCCTCTGGGGGCAGTGTATGGCCTGTGGGTGTAGTGTATGGCCTGTGGGGGCAGTGTATGGCCTGTGGGGGCAGTGTATTGCCTCTGGGGGCAGTGTATGGCCTGTGGGTGTAGTGTATGGCCTGTGGGGGCAGTGTATGGCCTGTGGGGGCAGTGTATGGCCTGTGGGGGCAGTGTATGGCCTGTGGGTGTAGTGTATGGCCTGTGGGGGCAGTGTATGGCCTGTGGGGGCAGTGTATGGCCTGTGGGTGTAGTGTATGGCCTGTGGGGGCAGTGTATGGCCTGTGGGGGCAGTGTATGGCCTGTGGGTGTAGTGTATGGCCTGTGGGGGCAGTGTATGGCCTGTGGGGGCAGTGTATGGCCTGTGGGTGTAGTGTATGGCCTGTGGGGGCAGTGTATGGCCTGTGGGGGCAGTGTATGGCCTCTGGGGGCAGTGTATGGCCTGTGGGGGCAGTGTATGGCCTGTGGGGGCAGTGTATGGCCTCTGGGGGCAGTGTATGGCCTGTGGGGGCAGTGTATGGCCTGTGGGGGCAGTGTATGGCCTGTGGGGGCATTGTATGGCCTCTGGGGTAGCGTATGGCCCTGCGGATGCAGCGTGTGACCTGTGGGGGCAGTGTATGGCCTGTGGGGGCAGTGTATGGCCTGTGGGTGGAGTGTATGGCCTGTGGGGGCAGTGTATGGCCTGTGGGGGCAGTGTATGGCCTGTGGGGGCAGTGTATGGCCTGTGGGGGCAGGGTATGGCCTGTGGGGGTAGCCTATGGCCTGTGGGGGCAGTGTATGACTTGTGGGGGGCAGCGTATGACCTGTGGGGGCAGCGTATGGCCTGTGGGGGCAGCATATGGCCCTGCGGGTGCAGCGTGTGACCTGTGGGGCAGCGTGTGACCTGTGGTGGCAGTATATGACCTGTGGTGGCAGTGTATGGCCTGTGGGGACAGTGTGTGGCCTGTGGGGGCAGTGTATGACCTGTGGGGACATGTATGTGACCTATGGGGGCAGTGTATGGCCTTTGGGGGCAGTGTGTGACCTGTGGGGGCAGTGTATGACCTGTGGGGACATGTGTGTGACCTATGGGGGCAGTGTATGGCCTATGGGGGCAGTGTATGGCCTGGGGGGGGGGGGCAGTGTATGGTCTGTGGGGGCAGTGTATGGTCTGTGGGGGCAGGGTATGGCCTGTGGGGGCAGTGTATGGCCTGTGGGGGCAGCGTATGGCCTGTGGGGGCAGCGTATGGCCTGTGGGGGCAGCGTATGGCCTGTGGGGGCAGTGTATGGTCTGTGGGGGCAGCGTATGGCCTGTGGTGGCAGCGTATGGCCTGTGGGGGCAGTGTATGGCCTGTGGGGGCAGTGTATGGCCTGTGGAGGCAGCGTATGGCCTGTGGAGGCAGCGTATGGCCCTGCGGGTGCAGCGTGTGACCTGTGGTGGCAGTGTATGGCCTGTGGTGGCAGTGCATGGCCTGCAACGGCAGTGTATGACTTGTGGTGGCAGCGTATGACCTGTGGGGGCAGCACATGACTTCTGAGGGCAGTGTATGGGCTGTGGGGGCAGTGTATGACCTGTGGGGGCAGTGTATGACCTGATGACCTGTGGGGGCAGTGTACGGCTTGTGTGGGCAGTGCATGACCTGTGGGGGCAGTGTATGGCCTGTGGGGCAGTACATGACCTGTGGGGGCAGTATATGACTTGTGGGGGCAGCACATGACCTGTGGGGGTCGCACATGACTTGTGGGGGCAGTGTATGGCCTGTGGGGCAGTATATGACCTGTGGGGGCAGTATATGACTTGTGGGGGCAGCACATGACCTGTGGGGGCAACACATGACTTGTGGGAGCAGTGTAGGCAATGCTGGAGATAGGCTTGCGCTGTACTCCGCTATCTCTAGCAGTCCCATAGACAATGAATGGTGCGCTGTCGTGCTCATCTCCATCCTAACAGATAATCTTAGAGCCCTGGTCTAGAGATCTGTGGGTTTCTCAAAGTCAGACCCCCAGCAATCCGTTAATTATCACCAATGATGATGGATAGGTGATAGCTATGAGGTGGGACAACCTATCCCGAGACCAGAACTCCATTACTTCCTCCGGTCCTCTCTCACATTACCTGTACAAGAGGTTGAGGAACTGATCGTCATCTAAATGAAAGTTCATATCTTCGAGCATCAGCCGGAAGTCGTCCGCGGAGATCAATCCGTCCTTGTTTTTGTCTATTTTAGTGAACGCCGCAGCAAAATCGGGGTAATACTCTCTGAACTTGTCTCTGTGGATACAAAGATGTAAATCAGAAAGACAGAAACTAACTGAGGTCAGGCCCAGTGTATTACTGAGGATCAGGAATATATCAGAACGGGAGCGTGTCATCAGAAAAGGGTTTCATCAGGTGTTAATTTTAAATGTTTTTTAAAATTGTTACCAATTTGCAATTCTTACAAATACTCATATTAGACTCATTTTTCTTGTGCTGTATAGAAAACTTTCAGTAGTCTCATTATCATCACAGACAGGATCACAATTAAAAGGTAACACTTATATGTACAGTAGATAACACAGGATCCACCATTCACAATAGGTGATGTCACAGCTCACCTCCTCCTCCTGTACAATGACTGATAACACCTCTATACACAGTAGATAACACAGGATCCACCATTCACAATAGATGATGTCACAGCTCACCTCCTCCTCCTGTACAATGACTGATAACACCTCTATACACAGTAGATAACACAGGATCCACCATTCACAATAGATGATGTCACAGCTCACCTCCTCCTCCTGTACAATGACTGATAACACCTCTATATACAGGAGATAACACAGGATCCACCATTCACAATAGGTGATGTCACAGCTCACCTCCTCCTCCTGTACAATGACTGATAACACCTCTATATACAGTAGATAACACAGGATCCACCATTCACAATAGGTGATGTCACAGCTCACCTCCTCCTCCTGTACAATGACTGATAACACCTCTATATACAGGAGATAACACAGGATCCACCATTCACAATAGGTGATGTCACAGCTCACCTCCTCCTCCTGTACAATGACTGATAACACCTCTATATACAGGAGATAACACAGGATCCACCATTCACAATAGGTGATGTCACAGCTCACCTCCTCCTCCTGTACAATGACTGATAACACCTCTATATACAGTAGATCACACAGGATCCACCATTCACGATAGGTGATGTCACAGCTCACCTCCTCCTCCTGTACAATGACTGATAACACCTCTATATGCAGTAGATAACACAGGATCCACCATTCACAACAGGTGATATCACAGCTCACCTCCTCGTCATGTACAATGACTGATAACACCTCTATATACAGTAGATTACACAGGATCCACCATTCACAATAGGTGATATCACAGCTCACCTCCTCCTCCTGTACAATCACTGATAACACCTCTATATACAGTAGATAATACAGGATCCACCATTCACAATAAGTGATGTCACAGCTCACCTCCTCCTCCTGTACAATGACTGATAACACCTCTATATACAGTAGATAACACAGGAGCCACCATTCATGATAGGTGATGTCACAGCTCACCTCCTCCCCTTCCCTTCACTCTGACCTTTGCCTAGATTAGAGCATGCTCAGATGATGCCAATAAACAGGGTTTGAGTCAGTCTATTGCTTCTATTACCCATGTAAAGAACAGGAGTCTAATATTATTCCTAGTGGGCAGTATGAACATTGCAAGATTTGGGCTTTTTTTTAATACAGGGATATTAAAAATGTAAAAAACAAAACATCAATTTGTGAAAGCTATACTTGACATAAAAAATCTGCTTTATATAAGAGGTTATTTTCTGATGACAAATTCTCTTTAAAGTGGTCATTGGCTCTGGACAAGGTCTTTCCATTCGCTCTATTAATGAATATGGGCACATAGCGGTGTGGAGGAGACATAACGACCCGGCATTAGGTCCAGAAATCTTTGGCTAGTGTCCGAATCTTTGTGATTTCAGCTCTGCAGGTCGATAATTTGGATTAAAATGACAACTGAAGTAGAGACTTTCAGGTTTAATTAAAGGGATTGATCAAAAACATCCCGTGAAAAGTTTAGGCACTGCAGCCATTTTTCGACAAAGCCTCCTCATTTCAGGGGCTCAAAAGTAACTGGACAAATTAACTTTTCCAGGATGTGAATACCCCTATATTAGAGCTTAGAGTCGGCACTTTACGCCCATACTGATTATATATCGGTATCTTGACCATTTTTTGGTAAAGGGACACAATCGGTGCTCAATGGGTCAAGTAAAAAGAAGTTCAAGGTCTTACTTGATCTGCTGTTCTACATCTTTCATGTTGAGGGCTCGGGTTTGGTGCTTATGAAACTCGTCCATATCTTGGAGGATTTTCTGCTGGGAGCTGTAGTGTTTCTCTAGAGCTTGGTGGTTGTCTTCTATGATGCGTTTGCTCGGGCCGTTGTCTCCAGAGGTGAAGTTCACACCTAGTTTCTGGAGGAATTCTTGATGGGTGAGATGGCCTTTACCTTCGGGATCATATCTAAGGAAGACAATGGTCATAAGACCTTTTGATATTTTGGCAATGGAATGACTTTGGTTCATTTTCTACAACCCGGAAAGGTAGATCGGTCACCAACAACTCCCAGCTAGACCGGGCTTTGGTGCCACTCTCAGTGGAGAAACTATGGTTTGCAAAAATTTTTCAGGTTGGTATTTATTGTTAGAGGTGATTGCTCCAATTTCCAATATTATTAGCTGAGCGGTTGTGGTGTAGTGTCCAGGGGTATTATCTGCCGGGTAAGTACCGTAAATGTTTGGGTCACTAATACTACTTCGCACCACGTTTGTTAGGAGCACCGTGTGTGGAGCACTATAGTGAAAAAAACAGGTAGCTGAGCTGCAGTACCAGGAATGACCACTACACAGCGTATGGAGCTGTGCTGTACCGCCTCCATGCACCGCCTCCAGCCACAATCATGTGATCAGAGGTGGTGCTGGGTGGTGTCAGACCCAGACCGATCCGATATTCATGACCTTTCCCAAATGAGGAGTAGATGTAAAAAGGGGAGACCACCTGGACTCCCCGGAAAAGTTGGCAAATCTCCCACGTATAACTAGACTAGAAATGGCGCTTTAAGTGGCCCCTATTTTAGTTTTCACCATCATTCAAGAACATAAAAAGATCTAAAACCTACGATAACTAATTACAAGTTACAATAAAGCTCAGGCGTTTACAGGAAAACATTTTTTTTTAATGCATTCAAATCGGAAAAAATAAAAAAAAAATGTAATTTTTCTTTTCAAATATTTCACATCAGAATAAGAATTTTAATACACCGGAAATAAAGAAATATTTTCTAGGGCAAAGTATGATAAGTACAATAAAGTCCTCCGGTGCGAGCACTTAGCAATTTTCATGTAGATTTTTCTTTTTCGGTATGAACTGTTTAATTGGTGATGATAGGACTTCATCTCACGTGACGCCGCCACAAGGCTATTCTAGATCTATTCTAGACTAAATGCACAAAAGTATGTGCCCCCTCCACATCCCACCTCCAGGAGCTTTTAGGACCTGCCATCCTGCATCCATAGACATTAATATGGCGTTGGCCCCTCTGCAGATATAACGGCTCCCGCTCTTCAGGGAAGAATCTACAAGATTATGGAGGGGTCTGTGGGATTTATTTGCCCCTTCATCCAGAAGATAATTTGTGAGATTAGACCCCGATATTAGGGAGAGGCCGGGATCACAACTTGGTGTTGGATGGGGAGGAGGTCCGGGCTCTGTGCGGCCGCTCATGTTCTCCCCTCCATGTCTGTATGGACCTTGTGCACTGGGCACAGTCATGGGGAACAGGAAAGAGCCATCCCCAAACTGTTCCCACAAAGCCGGAAGCTACAATTGTCCACAATGTCTTGTGCTGAACCATTAAGATTTCCCTTCACTGGGTCTAATAACCTCGTAAATACAGTGTAAGCCCCCAACATTACCTTCTAAATACAGCGTGAGCCCCTCACATTGCCTCCTAAATACAGCGTGAGCCCCTCACATTGCCTCCTAAATACAGCGTGAGCCCCTCACATTGCCTCCTAAATACAGCTTGAGCCCCCTCATAGCCCTCTATAAATAGAATGAGCCTCCACACAGACCTCTATATACAGTGTGAGCCCTCACATAACCTCCAATATACAGCATGAGCCTCGACAAAGCCCTCGAAAAACAGTATAAGCACCCACATAGCCCTCTAAATATAAATTGAGCCCCAACACAGTCTCCTAAATAAAGTGTGAGCACCCACATAGCCCCTATATACAGCATAAGCCCCCCGTAGCCTCCTATATACAGTATGAGCCTTCACATAGCCTCCTATATAAAGCATAATCTACAGTACAAGCCCACCCTTAGCCCCTTATATACAGTATGAGCCTCCACATAGCCCCCTACACACAGCATGAGCCCCCACATAGCCCCCTAAACAGTATGAACCTCAACATAGCCCCCTACACACAGTATGAGCCCCCACATAGCCCCCTAAACAGTATAAACCTCAACATAGCCCCCTACACACAGTATGAGCCCCCAGATAGCCACCTAAGCAGTATGAACCTCAACATAGCTCCCTATACACAGTATGAGCCCCCACATAGCCTCTACACACAGTATGAGCCCCCACATAGCCCCCTAAACAGTATGAACCCCCACATAGCCCCCAACATACAGTATGAGCCCCCACATAGCTCCCTATACACAGTATGAGCCCCCACATAGCCCCCAACACACAGTATGAGCCCCCACATAGCCCCCTACACACAGTATGAGCCCACATAACCTCCTTTATACAGTGTGAACCCCCATATAGTCTCCTATATACAGTATGAGCCCCACATAGCCCCAGTCATACAGTATGAGCCCCCACATAGCCCCTACACACAGTATGAACCCCCACATAGCTCCCTATACACAGTATGAGCCCCCACATAGCCCCCTACACACAGTATGAGCCCCCACATAGCCCTCTACACACAGTATGAGCCCCCACATAGCCCTCTACACACAGTATGAGCCCACATAACCTCCTTTATACAGTGTGAA
The DNA here is from genome assembly GCF_032444005.1 of Ranitomeya imitator. NCBI lineage: Eukaryota > Metazoa > Chordata > Amphibia > Anura > Dendrobatidae > Ranitomeya > Ranitomeya imitator. Next base: position 24,397,460 of record NC_091285.1, read on the forward strand.
CTCCCATATAGTCTCCTATATACAGTATGAGCCCCGCATAGCCCCAGTCATACAGTATGAGCCAAGACACAGCTTCCTATATACATGTGAACCTCGCTTCTGTTCGCTCAGACCTCTGCTCCTGTGCGCTGACTCTCAGCAGCACAATGCAATGACGTCATCACATCAGCTGTCTCACAGGCTGATCGGTGGAGGATGGAGCCGGCGGCCCTGATCTCCACTAATGTATTCACCATTATCCACATATGTTTAACAAAATATAGCAAAAATTATATATATATATATTTTAAGTAACAAATGTACCAAAAATAATTTTAATAAACGAGCGAGGAAAATAAAATAAAACAATACTTTTATATTTTTATTATTGTTATTAGTATATTATTTTAATTATTAATTATGAAAAAAATAAAAGTTAGCAGGTCATGAAGTAGTTAAACAAAAAAAAACCTTTTGAACATTGTACCTTTTTTAGACTAATAATAATAATATTTTGTACTTGATAGTTTTACTGGTTTCTTCACTTTTTAGTGACTTCTTAAGAAAAATACACTTTTAATGCATTCAGAAACAGAATGTGTTTTTTTTTTTTAAGGTTTCACATTAGAGAAAGAATTTTAATATACCGGACGTAATGAAATATTTTCAATTGTAAAGTATGATAAGTGCAATAAAATCCTCCAGCGTGAGCACTTAGCTACGTCAGAAATGTGCAAATACATTATTAAAAAAAAGTCAATTTTCATGTAGAAGATTTTCTATTTCGGAATGAAATGTGTAATTGGCGCTGATAAGGCTTCACCTTACGTGACACCGCCGCGAGGCTATGCTATAATATTCCATATATCTGTCTGTACTGTGCTAGTAATGAGCATTATCCAGCAGGTAAGGAGGACCGTAGGGTCTGCAATGTGATCGGAGGTGGCGATCGGCCCCTTGATTCGACTTCGGTTGGACATCCGATAATCCGGAATCTATTTTGTTAATCCCGGGACTTTTCCGCTACATATATCTCATCATTCCATATTACTCACCTTTGCCAGAGTTTTTCAAATTCGCCCTTTGTAATAGGAAGAGAAAACCTGTACAAAACATTCCTCAAATCTTTCTTCTGAATGATGCCGTTCCCGTCACTGTCGATTTCACAGAACGTCTACAAGACAGAAGACAAAAAAAAATGGAGTCGTACAGTACGACTGTGCTGAAAGACTCCAGTGCTAGCGTGCATCGGCGAAGCTTGGGAGGGTGAGAATAGTACATGGCTGCTTTCTTCCAGAAAACAGCGCCACACATGCCCACAGGTTGTAGGTGGAATTGAATCTCTGTAATTTACCTAAATATTCTGCACATGGCCTTACTGTCATGTGAGTGTCAGCACCGTGGGAGCCGTGAAAGCCATATCTTGTGTATGTGGTGGCATCACACTGTAAGGGGTTACTGTGTGTGTGTGTGGGCACTGAGGACTCTGTACTGTGCAGGTGACACTGTGGGGGGCATCATTCTGTGTGAGTGGCACTGTGGGAGCATACTAATAATGTGTGGGGGGGAACATCAAGGGTGTGGGTATTGCATTGTGTGGGAGGCCTCATACTGTGTGGGTGACATTAGTGTGTGTATGGGCATAAACCTGAGTAGAAAGCACTGTGGGGGCATCATACCATGAGGGAGGCATTGATATGTCTGTGGGACTGTCACTGTGAGTTAATTATACTGTGTGTGGGCATCATTCTCTGTAGGCAGCACTGTGGGAGTGCAATACTGTGTAAGGGGCATCAAGGGTGTGGGCACTCTACAGTGTAGATGGCACTGTGGGGGCATCAATGTGTGTGGACACTAATCTGTGAGGACATTATACTGTGTAGGCAGCATCATTGAGTGTTTTGGCACTATGAGAGCACTATACTATGTGGGCAACACTTTAGGGGCATCATACCGTGTAATTGGCATCAGTGTGTGTGGGTAGGCACTATAATGTGTGGGTAGCAATGTGGGGGTCTAGGCACAATAGTGTATGCGTGGGCACTGTAACAACACTGTACTGTGAGAAAGGCACTGTGGCGGCATCATACAGTGTCTAGGACAATCTGGAATTATACTGTGGAAAGCAGCAGCATACTGTGTAGGGGCAGCTTACTGTGTGAGAACCCTAGCTGGCTTTACTATGGGCACTATTTAAGTGTAGGCGCAACAACAAAAAATGGGGTGGGAATAGGGGTGTGGCTTAGCATAAAAAAAGTACTTACGGTATCCTTTTTTTAAATTTGGGACGTACGGCCAAGATATACATTAATAAATGCCTATTTTAAATTATTATTTAAAGTCTTATGAACTGCATTTTTAGTATATTTCACTGTTATTTCTAACTTGATGAAATAGTAAACAGTCTGGGCACCGTAATGGGCACCATAGCTGTGCCCAGGCAAGGCACCAGTGCTTTGCTTCTCGAATACAGAACACCAATCCTTTGGCCTTCCTGGTACTGTTACTTGCCCATCTGTGGAATCTTTAGACTTGAACGCCAAAAGGCAATTTTGATCCACTAATTATAACTTATGAAGCCTTGGAGGATTGTGGCCCATCTTACAGAAAGGGAACTGTAAAGGGGTATCCTCACAGCCCACACTTATCACTTTTCCATAGGATGTAAGAGGTGATATCTCATCACCGAGACCCACACTGACGGGACCCCCATGATGGCTAGAATGGGGCTCCAAAGCTCTCATCTTTTTTATTTTTTTTTTTAGTGAGGAGCATGGAGTGTTGTGAATTCTGTGGCTGAATTCACTCCTGTGGTCACAAGTGGTATTGCAGCCTCTGGGCTTCCTCCCTCAGGTGTTTTGGTGAGCTCGTTGGCTGCCTTGCTATTTAACTCCACCTGAGTCTGTCTTCCTTGCTCCTTGTCAATGTTCCAGTGTTGGATCTGAGCTCTGCATCTTTCCTGTGGCCTGCTGCTCTGCTAGATAAGTGTTACTTTGTTTTTGTTTCCGTTTTTTCTGTCCAGCTGTGCTATTCTCTTTTGCTGGAAGCTCTGAGACGCAAAGGGTGCACCGCCGTGCCGTTAGTTCGGCACGGTGGGTCTTTTTGCCCCCCTTTGCGTGGTTCTGCTTTAGGGTTTTTTGTAGACTGCATAGTTCTCTTTGCTATCCTCGCTCTGTCTAGAATATCGGGCCTCACTTTGCTGAATCTATTTCATTCCTACGTTTTGTCTTTTCATCTTGCTAACAGTCATTATATGTGGGGGGCTGCCTATTCCTTTGGGGTATTTCTCTGAGGCAAGTCAGGCTTGTATTTCTATCTTCAGGCTAGTCAGCTCCTCAGGCAGTGCCGAGTTGCATAGGTAGTGTTAGGCGCAATCCACTGCTGCTTTTAGTTGTGTGAGGATAGGTTCAGGTATTGCGGTCTACAGAGATTCCACGTCTCAGAGCTTGTTCTATTGTTTTTGGGTTATTGCCATATCACTGTATGTGCGTTGATTACTGCACACTGTGTTGCCTGATAGCACAGCATAACAGTACAAGGAGCCCAAACCAATGATTCTCAATAGAGGGAAAAAAGAAGTCCTGACATCATTTTTTTTTCCTCAGCTCTGTCTTCAGTTTTTTTTTTTTTTTCCCCCTAGACATTAGAGTGCTTCAGGACACAGCTGTGGACATGGATATTCAGGCTCTGTGCTCCTCAATGGATAATCTCGTTATAAATGTACAAAAGATTCAAGATACAATTGATCAGAAATCTATGCTAGAACCAAGAAATCCTATTCCTGATTTGTTTTTTGGTGACAGAACTAAGTTCCTGAGCTTCAAAAATAATTGTAAGCTATTTCTGGCCTTGAAACCTCATTCTTCTGGTAATCCTATTCAACAGGTTTTGATTATTATTTCTTTTTTGCGCGGCGACCCACAGGACTGGGCGTTTTCTCTTGCGCCAGGAGACCCTGCATTGAGTAATGTTGATGCGTTTTTCCAGGCGCTTGGATTGCTTTACGATGAGCCTAATTCAGTGGATCAGGCTGAGAAAAATTTGCTGGCTTTATGCCAGGGTCAGGATGATGTAGAAGTATATTGTCAGAAATTTAGGAAGTGGTCAGTACTCACTCTGTGGAATGAATCTGCACTGGCGGCTTGGTTCAGAAAGGGTCTCTCTGAAGCTCTTAAGGATGTCATGGTGGGATTTCCTATGCCTGCTGGTTTGAATGAGTCTATGTCCTTGGCCATTCAGATCGGTCGTCGCTTGCGCGAGCGTAAATCTGTGCACCATCTGGCGGTATTGTCTGAGAGTAAACCTGAGCCTATGCAGTGCGACAGGACTATGACTAAAGTTGAACGGCAAGAACACAGACGTCTGAACAGGCTGTGTTTCTACTGTGGTGATTCCACTCATGCTATTTCTAATTGTCCTAAGCGCACTAGGCGGTTCGATAGCTCTGCCGTCATTGGTACTGTACAGTCCAAATTCCTTCTGTCCATTACCTTGATATGCTCTTTGTCATCGTATTCTGTCATGGCGTTTGTGGATTCAGGCGCTGCCCTGAATCTGATGGATTTGGATTATGCTAAACGTTGTGGATTTTTCTTGGAGCCTTTGCGGTGTCCTATTCCGTTGAGAGGAATTGATGCTACACCTTTGGCCAAGAATAAGCCTCAGTACTGGGCCCAGCTGACCATGTGCATGGCTCCTGCACATCAGGAAGTTATTCGCTTTCTGGTACTGCATAATCTGCATGATGTGGTTGTGTTGGGGTTGCCATGGCTACAAACCCATAATCCAGTATTAGATTGGAACTCTATGTCGGTAACCAGCTGGGGTTGTTAGGGAGTACATGGTGATGTTCCATTTTTGTCTATTTCGTTATCCATTCCTTCTGACATCCCAGAGTTCTTGTCTGACTTTCAGGATGTATTTGAAGAGCCCAAGTCTGATGCCCTACCTCCGCATAGGAATTGTGATTGTGCTATCAATTTGATTCCTGGTAGTAAATTCCCTAAGGGTCGTTTATTTAATTTGTCCGTGCCTGAACACACCGCTATGCGCAGTTATGTGAAAGAATCCCTGGAGAAGGGACATATTCGCCCATCGTCATCACCATTGGGAGCAGGGTTCTTTTTTGTAGCCAAAAAGGATGGTTCGCTAAGACCGTGTATTGATTACCGCCTTCTTAATAAGATCACTGTTAAGTTTCAGTATCCCTTGCCATTGATATCTGACTTGTTTGCTCGGATTAAGGGGGCTAGTTGGTTTACTAAGATTGATCTTCGTGGTGCGTATAATCTGGTGAGAATCAGGCAGGGAGATGAATGGAAAACGGCATTTAATACGCCCGAGGGTCATTTTGAGTATCTGGTGATGCCGTTCGGACTTGCCAATGCTCCATCTGTTTTTCAGTCTTTTATGCATGACATTTTCCGTGAGTATCTGGATAAATTCCTGATTGTTTACTTGGATGACATTTTGATCTTCTCTGATGATTGGGAGTCTCATGTGAAGCAAGTCAGAATGGTTTTCCAGGTACTGCGTGCTAATTCCTTGTTCGTGAAGGGATCAAAGTGTCTCTTCGGTGTGCAGAAAGTTTCATTTTTGGGGTTCATCTTTTCCCCTTCTACTATCGAGATGGATCCGGTTAAGGTCCAGGCCATCCAGGATTGGACTCAGCCGACATCTCTGAAAAGTCTGCAGAAATTCCTGGGCTTTGCTAATTTTTATCGTCGCTTCATCTGTAATTTTTCTAGCATTGCCAGACCATTGACCGATTTGACCAAGAAGGGTGCTGATTTGGTTAATTGGTCTTCTGCTGCCGTGGAAGCTTTTCAGGAGTTGAAGCGTCGTTTTTGCTGTGCCCCTGTGTTGTGTCAACCAGATGTTTCTCTTCCGTTCCAGGTCGAGGTTGATGCTTCTGAGATTGGAGCAGGGGCGGTTTTGTCACAGAGAGGTTCTGGTTGCTCAGTGTTGAAACCATGTGCTTTCTTTTCCAGGAAATTTTCTGCTGCTGAGCGTAATTATGATGTGGGCAACCGAGAGTTGCTGGCCATGAAGTGGGCATTCGAGGAGTGGCGTCATTGGCTTGAGGGAGCTAAGCATCGCGTGGTGGTATTGACTGATCATAAGAATCTTACTTATCTCGAGTCTGCCAAGCGCTTGAATCCTAGACAGGCCCGTTGGTCGTTATTTTTTGCTCGTTTTGATTTTGTGATTTCGTACCTTCCGGGCTCTAAAAATGTGAAGGCGGATGCTTTGTCTAGGAGTTTTGTGCCCGACTCTCCGGGGTTATCTGAGCCGGCGAGTATCCTCAAGGAAGGAGTCATTGTGTCTGCCATCTCTCCTGATTTGCGGAGAGTGTTGCAGAAATTTCAGGCTAATAAACCTGATCGTTGTCCGGCCGAGAAACTGTTCGTCCCTGATAGGTGGACTAGTAAAGTTATCTCTGAACTTCATTGTTCGGTGCTGGCTGGTCATCCAGGAATCTTTGGTACCAGAGAGTTAGTGGCTAGATCCTTCTGGTGGCCATCTCTGTCACGGGATGTGCGTGCTTTTGTGCAGTCCTGTGGGATTTGTGCTAGGGCTAAGCCCTGCTGTTCACGTGCCAGTGGGTTGCTTTTGCCCTTGCCGGTCCCGAAGAGGCCTTGGACACATATTTCGATGAATTTCATTTCTGACCTTCCCGTTTCTCAAAAGATGTCGGTCATTTGGGTGGTCTGTGATCGCTTTTCTAAAATGGTCCATCTGGTGCCCTTGGTTAAATTGCCTTCCTCCTCTGATTTGGTGCCTTTGTTCTTCCAGCATGTGGTTCGTTTGCATGGCATTCCTGAGAATATTGTTTCTGACAGAGGTTCCCAGTTTGTCTCGAGGTTCTGGCGAGCCTTTTGTGGTAGGATGGGCATTGACCTATCTTTTTCCTCGGCCTTCCATCCTCAGACTAATGGCCAGACCGAACGAACCAATCAGACCTTGGAAACATATCTGAGATGTTTTGTTTCTGCTGACCAGGATGATTGGGTGTCATTTTTGCCGTTGGCTGAGTTCGCCCTTAATAATCGGGCCAGCTCGGCTACCTTGGTCTCTCCATTTTTCTGCAATTCTGGGTTCCATCCTCGTTTCTCTTCAGGACAGGTTGAGTCTTCGGACTGTCCTGGTGTGGATTCTGTGGTGGACAGGTTGCAGCAGATCTGGACTCAGGTAGTGGACAATTTGACCTTGTCCCAGGAGAAGGCTCAGCTTTTCGCTAATCGTAGACGCCGTGTGGGTCCCCGACTTCGTGTTGGGGATCTGGTTTGGTTATCTTCTCGTCATATTCCTATGAAGGTTTCCTCTCCTAAATTTAAACCTCGTTTTATTGGTCCGTATAGGATTTCTGAGATTCTCAATCCGGTGTCTTTTCGTCTGACCCTCCCAGACTCCTTTTCCATACATAATGTATTCCATAGGTCGTTGTTGAGAAGATACGTGGCACCTATGGTTCCATCTGTGGAGCCTCCTGCCCCTGTTTTGGTGGAGGGGGAATTGGAGTATATTGTGGAGAAAATTTTGGATTCTCGTGTCTCTAGACGGAAACTCCAGCATCTGGTCAAATGGAAGGGTTATGCTCAGGAGGATAATTCCTGGGTTTTTGCCTCTGATGTCCATGCCCCAGATCTTGTTCGTGCCTTTCATGTGGCTCATCCTGGTCGGCCTGGGGGTTCTGGTGAGGGTTCAGTGACCCCTCCTCAAGGGGGGGGGGTACTGTTGTGAATTCTGTGGCTGAATTCACTCCTGTGGTCACAAGTGGTATTGCAGCCTCTGGGCTTCCTCCCTCAGGTGTTTTGGTGAGCTCGTTGGCTGCCTTGCTATTTAACTCCACCTGAGTCTGTCTTCCTTGCTCCTTGTCAATGTTCCAGTGTTGGATCTGAGCTCTGCATCTTTCCTGTGGCCTGCTGCTCTGCTAGATAAGTGTTACTTTGTTTTTGTTTCCGTTTTTTCTGTCCAGCTGTGCTATTCTCTTTTGCTGGAAGCTCTGAGACGCAAAGGGTGCACCGCCGTGCCGTTAGTTCGGCACGGTGGGTCTTTTTGCCCCCCTTTGCGTGGTTCTGCTTTAGGGTTTTTTGTAGACTGCATAGTTCTCTTTGCTATCCTCGCTCTGTCTAGAATATCGGGCCTCACTTTGCTGAATCTATTTCATTCCTACGTTTTGTCTTTTCATCTTGCTAACAGTCATTATATGTGGGGGGCTGCCTATTCCTTTGGGGTATTTCTCTGAGGCAAGTCAGGCTTGTATTTCTATCTTCAGGCTAGTCAGCTCCTCAGGCAGTGCCGAGTTGCATAGGTAGTGTTAGGCGCAATCCACTGCTGCTTTTAGTTGTGTGAGGATAGGTTCAGGTATTGCGGTCTACAGAGATTCCACGTCTCAGAGCTTGTTCTATTGTTTTTGGGTTATTGCCATATCACTGTATGTGCGTTGATTACTGCACACTGTGTTGCCTGATAGCACAGCATAACAATGGAGGGAACAATTAATCTCCAATTAACACCTTCCCGAAAATGTACGTAGTACTTAATCTTATATCAGATCCGCATGTATGGAGCAGGACCAGGAGCTCTTGTTTAAAGGGATTGTCCAATACTCTTATCTTGATGGTCTATTTTTAGGAAACAATCAAATTCAGTTTGGTGTGGGGTGTGACACAACTGGCACTCCCGTTGATCAGTTGCTCTTGGTGTGATCAGTTAAGGAGCTGCGCTCTGCAACTCCGCAACTGATCACATCCTGCCGCCACCTGCACCTGGAAACAGTTGATCAGTGAGGCTGCCGGGTGTTGCACCCTCACCAATCTGATATCGATGACATATTTGATTTATGTTTTTTTGGTTCGTAGCACAAAATAGAAAAAAAAATTACAAGTTTCCAGAAATGGTGACACAAACCAATTTTTTTTCTACAAAATTTTGACACATTTTTCACATTTTTTTCACCACTTAAATTAGAAGAAGCTATGTATCATAGTCATTGTACTAGTGACCTGTCGAATCACAACATGAGATCATTTTCACCACATAATGAGCAAACGGTAAAAACCCCTCCCCCAATAAAAAAAAAATCAATGCCAAAATTAAATTTTTTTAACTATTTCAATACATTTGGAATTTTTTTTCCTATTTTCACTCCGTTATATGGAAAAATGAATGGTGGTGCCTAAAACTACAACTCATGGAGCAAAAAAACAAGCCCTCGAATGGCTGTGCTGCCAGAAAAACAAAAACCAAAAAGTGCAAAAATTAAAGGGTTTAATGTTTATGAGGCCGAAAACAGCCTTGTATGGGGCTCAACTGCTTTTATCAGTAGCACAAAAAGGATTGGAGTGGCCGCGAGCATTAGGCTCCTCCTACAGGAAGTGGGCAAAGGATTCTGGGTCTAGCGATCAGTGAGATCTCAGCGATCAGCTAATCTATTTGGGTAATGATGATCCTTGAAAAAATAAATGAATGAACCTCTTTAACTCCGTATGGGCTGCGTTTTTGGTCCTTTTAGGGCTTCATTTGAATAAATCTGTGTCATTCCTTTATTTCGCCAGCTGATAGACGTATCCCGGAGGACGAGGTGTTGCGCAGGGCTGCTGACGCTGCGAACAAGCACTGGATTAATGAATTAAGTCACACATTTTTTACCTTGGCTAAGTCGTGCCATCTGCCTTGTGCCTTTGTAACGAGATAGTAATGAGCCTGCTCACAGGCCAGATCTGCGCAGTCCTGGCTTTGCTTGGGCCTCCGAGAAATGAAAAGAGCTGGTATTAATTAACGGAGATGTATTCATGTAGGAGCTGGAGGCAGGGCTGCTGCTACAATATGTCGCGCGAACGGCAATTATCCTGCAAAGTAACGCTATAGTCTGCAAATAACGTTATCAGACAGGAAGAGTTATCGAGTGACGCATCATCTCCCCCCCTCCATATCTGTCCACTCTGGAGAAGGATTCCCACTAAAAATGGTCACCCCGTGTAGAAGAGCATCCAGAAGAAATGTAAGAAAAGGCCTATTAGTGTAATCAGAAAATCTGAAAACCATTTTTTAATATCTTACTTTTAAGCTGAGATATGACCCCTTGAAGTTACAGGCCTAAAGCCATAGTCTGCACTACCGAGAGATACTGATGAAGGAGCAGAAATCCAGATGAAATGCATAGTCTCGGGGCACTCACAACCCAAACATCAGAGTTGGGTTAATATGCAAAGACTTCAACAATTTTTTTTCTTTTTTAGCAGCTTTCTGCCAGTACTATAGGTGCTGGGATGCGCTTTATCCATCATAGCAGCATGGATTGCGCTTGTCAGTATTCTATGAATGTGCCTGATGTAAGCTGAAAGTCTCTATGCTATGCCAGTATGAAGATTGACAAGCGTGAGGACAGGAGATGAGTGATGAAAAATAGTCCTCACTTCCTGTAGAGATGCAAAGACCCGCCTCCACTTCCTGTAGAGATGCGAAGACCCGCCCCCACTTCCTGTAGAGATGTGAAGACCCGCCCCCACTTCCTGTAGAGGGAAAGACACCCTCCACACTTCATATAGGGGCAAAAACCCACCTCAACTTCCTGTAGAGAGAAAAACCCTCCCAAACTTTCTGTAAAGAGATAAATATCCTCCTGAACTTAATTTAATTTAAAGATAAAGACCCGCCCCCACATTCTGTACAAACCTAACACCCATTTCCTGTAGAGACAAAGACCTGCCCACTCTTCCTGTAGAGACGAAAAACAGTTCCCACTTCCTGTTATAGAGGAAAAAACTCACTAACATTTCCTGCAGGGAGACTAAGTCCCGCCCACACTTCTTCTAGAGAGACAAATACTAACCCCCTTCATGTACAGATAAATACCCACCTCAACTTCCTGAAGAGAGAAAGACCTTCCAAAACTTACTGTAGAGAAACAAAGAACTGCCCGAACTTCATGTAAAGAAAAAGATCCACCCACACTTCCTGCAGTGATGAAAACCCACTCCCTACTGACTGCAGACATAAAAACTCACCCACACGTCCTGCAGAGACATTATCTGCAGAGAGGTAGATACCAGTCCCCCCTGACTGTAGAGAGACAGAGACCCACCTCCAATTTTCTATAGAAAAAAAAACCACCCCAACTTCCCGTAGAGACAGAGATCTGATCCAACTTCCTGTAGAGAAACCTGCTCCAACTTCCTATAGAGACAGAGACTCGCCCCCAACTTCCTGTAGAGAGACAGAGACTCGCCCCAAAAACCTGTAGAGAGAGAGACTCGCCCCCAACTCCCTGTAGAGAGAGAGACTCGCCCCCAACTACCTGTAGAGAGACTCGCCCCCAACTAGCTGTAGAGAGACAGAGACTCGCCCCAACTACCTGTAGAGAGACTCGCCCCCAACTACCTGTAGAGATGGAGACTCGCCCCAACTACCTGTAGAGACAGAGACTCGTCCCAACTACCTATAGAGAGAGACTCGCCCCAACTACCTGTAGAGAGACTCGCCCCCAACTACCTGTAGACAGAGACTCATCCCAACTACCTGTTGAGACAGAGACTCGCCGCAACTTGCTGTAGAGAGACAGAGACTCGCCCCAACTACCTGTAGAGAGACTTGCCCCAACTACCTGTAGACAGAGACTCGCCCCAACTACCTCTAGAGAGAGAGATTCACCCCAACTACCTGTAGAGAGACAGAGACTCACCCCAACTTCCTGTACAGAGACAGAGACTCGCCCCCAACTACCTGTGGAGAGACTCACCCCAACTACCTGTAGAGACGGAGATTTACCCCAGCTACCTTTAGAGAGACAGAGACTCGCCCCAACTACCTGTAGAGAGAGACTCGCCCCAACTTCCTGTAGACAGAGACTCGCCCCATCTACCTGTAGACAGAGACTCACCCCAACTACCTGTAGAGAGACAGAGACTCGCCCCAACTTCCTGTACAGAGACAGAGACTTGCCCCCAAATACCTGTGGAGAGACTCACCCCAACTACCTGTAGAGACGGAGACTTCCCCCAGCTACCTTTAGAGAGACAGAGACTCGCCCCAACTACCTGTAGAGAGAAAGATTCATCCCAACTATCTGTAGAGAGACAGACTCACCCCAACTTCCTGTAGAGAGACAGAGACTCGCCCCCAACTACCTGTGGAGAGACTCACCCCAACTACCTGTAGAGACGGAGACTTACCCCAACTACCTTTAGAGACACAGAGACTCGCCCCAACTACCTGTAGAGAGAGACTCGCCCCAACTTCCTGTAGACAAAGACTCGCCCCAACTACCTGTAGAGACTCACCCCAACCACCTGTAGAAAGAGACCTGCCCCAACTACCTGTAAAGAGACAGAGACTTGCCCCAACTACCTATAGAGAGACTCGCCCAAACTACCTGTAGAGAGAGACTCGCCCCAACTTCCTGTAGACAGAGACTCGCCCCAACTACCTGTAGAGAGACTCACCCCAACTACCTGTAGAAAGAGACCTGCCCCAACTACCTGTAAAGAGACAGAGACTCGCCCCAACTACCTATAGAGAGACTCGCCCCAACTTCCTGTAGAGAGACAGAGACTCGCCCCCAACTTCCTGTAGTGACAGAGACTCGCCCCAACTTCCTGTAGACAGAGACTCGCCCCAACTACCTGTAGAGAGACTCACCCCAACTACCTGTAGAAAGAGACCTGCCCCAACTACCTGTAAAGAGACAGAGACTCGCCCCAACTACCTATAGAGAGACTCGCCCCAACTTCCTGTAGAGAGACAGAGACTCGCCCCCAACTTCCTGTAGTGACAGAGACTCGCCCCAACTTCCTGTACAGAGACAGAGACTCGCCACAAACTTTCTATAGAGAGGCAGACTCGCCCCAACTTCCTGTAGAGAGACAGAGACCTTTATTTTTGGTCTGAGCCCTATATTTATTTACGGGGTCTGCATTTCTTTATGGGTCCGATCTGGTGGGTGTCTGTATGTGTTTAGGTGTTCTTGTCAGTGGTCCTGTACTCATTTGGTTGTGCTGAAGGGGTCATAATGCTCCAAAATTCTGCATTATACATTAGTAGAGGGCATGATCAGAATCTCAGTAGTGCCATCATTTTTTAATGTGGATTTAAGAGTTTTAAACATTTCTCCTGGTATCTTCAAATTTTCTCTAGACGTAGAATGTGTGTGACCTAAATGTATCCCAGGAATGCGGCACTACCACAGTTGGGTCAGTTATCATTTGTTCAGGCGTTATACATAGGCGTATAGATATACTGTAGGTACCTGTAGAGCGAGTTGAGCCATGGCGGGTAGTCCTCTTTCTCCTGCCTTTGTAGTAAGTTCAGGAACTCGGGATAGTTTAGGGTGGACATTAGATTCAGTCCGAGGAGGTGGAGGAGACGCTCATATTCCTTCTGACTGATGAGGAACATGAAGCTGTCCAGCAGGTGACGGAAGTCATGCATTGTAATGAGGCCGTCCCGGTTGCTGTCCATCTTGTAAAAGGCGCTGTATGTGTCCTAAAGATTAGAAAATCAGATTGGAGACGAGGCATCAGCGTACATGGGGCCGACCGTCTCCATTTATATGGACTACCTCGGTCTCCCATAATACACATCCGTACTTACCCCATACCCTTCTCTCAGTTTATCCAGCATCTGGCTGAGACACTCTTCCGCGGTCATGTAATGACACTTCGCCTGATTCACTCGATGGTTGGGCCTATTATGTAACTTCTCCCCAGGTCCATCCCCCGATGGGACTAAGAATAAAATATATTATGGACAATAAACTATTTCAGTAATATTTAGTATTTCTATCATTTTCTTTTAAACAAATTCTTGTTTTTCATTTTGGAAGTGTGGCTTCTAAGCAGAATCAGTCTCCTTCCTCATCTGGCAGCTGACAATATAAGCTTTACTTACAGTCTTCTCAGCTATACTGCTATTCTTGCCTGCTTGTCAGGAAAGGAGCAGAGCCTGTGTATCAGCACACAGGCTCTGCTCCTTTTCAGACAAGCAGGCAAGAAGCTAGGTAGGGAGAGTGACTGGGCATGTGTGTCCGCTAGTTTTATTTGATGGACGTGCTCATTGCTGTTTACACTGAACACCAGGTGGCGCCACACTATGCAAATAATTACTCTTCATTCAATCATCTTCTAACAGCACGTAAATGGCAAACATTAAAATCTAACAGCGAATATGTGATTTATTGGTGGTGCAACCACTGTAAAGACAGCTTTAATATGATAAGATTTATGCGGTGTTCTCTCCAAGACAGATATTTTCCCACATCATTTACAGCTACGCCGTCAGAGAAAAACAAGCTGATAAGGGTTGGAAATTTTAACATGCAATCACAAAAAATATCTTGTATATTAATTTAGTTGTGCAGAGAAATGACATAGGAGGTGGAGTAAGGCACATTAACCAGATCAGGAGCGGGCCATTTCTCCCCCGTTCCGGACCAAGCACATTTTCGATTTTTTTCGTACATTCGGTTTTAAGAGCTGTAGATATTTTTCTCTTTCGGATAGTCAAATATAATTTTTGTATCTGATTTTCATGATGAATGGGTTAATTTTTTCCCATTTTTTTTCAATGGGGGAACGGCTAGTAACAGCTTTTTTCTTCCTGTTTTCATTAATTATTTATTCATTCATTTCTCACTTTGTGTCCTGGATAAAGTCATTAAAGATCTTTGGGGGGCATTTTCAACATGTCATTTTTTACATGATTTTCCCTGTAACTGGGGAAGATATATTAGCCCCAGTTACAGGAGAAATTTAGCCTGTTTGACCTAGGACGCAGAAATTCTCCCTCCCTGCAGTTATCAGATTTCACTGGGTCCAGAGAAGGAAGCACTGTCAGTGCTTCCTATACTGTATAAATGTGAAGGCAGAGACGGTAAGAAAGCGTCTCTGCCTTCTAATACATGAGTTTGATAGAAAATGATGTGTCTTCACATGTAACTAAAATAATAGAAGATATTTATGCGATTACATTTTACCATTTGTCAACCTTATTCTAATATTAAGAGATTTACATTTTTTTTTACTATATACCCGACGCATCATATGCTATTTAAAGGAGTCATACCTTCAAATAATGACACAAAATCCAGATAACTAAGGCCTTCTTTTGTAAATCCCAATTTTTTAGTTAAGGCATTAAATTGCTCCTCATCTAGATGCAGCTCGTGATCTTGCAGAACCTGCGGAAAAGGAGTCGTACAAATTCAGATACATGTAGCGGCTGCGGATGTGCCAATTTCCGAAGGTGCAAATTGCCAGATAACAGACAGAAGAGCCGAGGAATTTACAGAGAGGAGATATATGATATAAAGTATTTCAAAATGTGTTAATGAATGGAACGCGCTCTCCGAGGAGTTGGGGAAAAAAAAAAAATACCGCCACAGGGAACCACAAAAAAATTCCGTAACTTTATTATTATTATTTTTTTATTTTTTTATTTCAAAAGTTTCATTCGGGTCTCGTGGGTAAAATATCTCCCTTCTCCCGAGAAGAAGAAGCATCTTACATAACGAGGACTTGACAGATGAGATGTAATGAATTATTTCGGGAGACTTAACTGGTTGAATGACAGCAGCCATCCAAAATGA
Source organism: Ranitomeya imitator (assembly GCF_032444005.1). Lineage (NCBI taxonomy): Eukaryota > Metazoa > Chordata > Amphibia > Anura > Dendrobatidae > Ranitomeya > Ranitomeya imitator. The sequence continues at coordinate 24,413,025 of NC_091285.1, forward strand.
ACATTTTCATTTCTTCCGTGCTTGACAGCAGGGGAATGTGTATTTTTTTTTTTATTCTTTATTTTCTTTAAGACAACAAATCTTTATAAGTTGTTAATGCAGTCATAAATAATTTAAATTAGGGCGCACATATGTATGGGCTTATGCTCCGCGGAGGTAAATATGCAAATCTAATACCTAGCGGGGGGATCTAAAAATAAATACATTTCAAGAAATACCTATTTTTTTTTTACATGTTACACTAAAATAAAATTAAAATAAAAAGTTTTATACCTGCCCCATAAATTTAAAGGGATCTACCAGATTTAACAAAGTTTACCCTGGTCTTATAGGTGGACCCCCCCCCCCAAACAACTACTAAATCTAAATGGTCGCATGGCATGGGGCCGTTTTGATAACCCCAGGAAAATTATATTGTTCCTCTGTTTTTAGTCTCCAGCACTTTCTGCATGATCCTTGTAGAAATCCTACAGAGAAAAGAGGGGTTATTATCCTCAATATTTCCGTCTTTAAGAAGGTGGTGGGCTGAAGCGCTGTCTCTTTAACTAATGGGGTGGGGCTTAGTGATCTCTTGTCCTAAAATGGAGAGGGAAGTGGGGGGAGGCTCCTGCTGCAGTCAGCTGTCTTACAGCTCCAAATAGGACTGTGAGCATGAGGATAGAGGACACAGCTGATTTAGGTAGCATCAAAGTCTGACCCGGCCACATGACAGATTAGCAGAGGGGGTCGCATAACATGCTCTGGGTGGCCGCGTCTACTGAATGACGTCACGCAGCGCGCCTGGCGCTGCCTATTCTCGCTGTAGAGGATCTCCAAGCAACAAAGACGGACAACAGGCAATCCGCATGACAGGAGATAAGAGCTAAGGAGGCATTATACTATATGTAGGAAGGCTTTAGAGAAATTATACAGTATATAATGAGTGGTGGGGTTATTATACTGCATATAGGGGGATGTGGGGCCAGCATACTGTATATAGAGAGCTGTGAGGACATTATACTGTACATAGGGAGACTATATGGACATCATACTTTATATAGGGGCTTTGGGGTCGTCAAACTGTATTACAGAGGATCCGTGGGTCCACCATACTGCGTATAGGGAGATATCAGGCTATCATACTCCATATAGGGAGCTGTGGGGCCATCATACTGTACAAAGGGGGATTATGTAGACATCATCCTTTATACAGGGAGCTGTGGGATCATCACACTGTATTACAGAGGACCTGTGGGGCCACCATACTGTGTATAGGGAGCTTTTCGCCATCATACTCTATATAGGGAGCTGTGGAGCCATCATACTGCACAAAGGGGGACTATGTAGACATCATCTTTCATACAGCGAGCTGTGGGGTAACCATACTGTATATACGGAGCTGTGGGAGCCATCATACTGCGTATAGGGAGCTGTTGCCAATCATACTGTATATAGGGAGCTGTGGGGCCATCATACTGTACATACGGGAACTATGTAGACATCATCTTTTATACAGGAAGCTGTGAGGTCATCATACTGCATTAGAGAGGACATGTGGGCCATCATATTGTATACATGGAGCTGTGGGAGCCATCATACTGTGTATAGGAAGCTGTCGGCCATCATACTGTATATAGGGAGCTGTGGGGCCATCATACTGTACCTACGGCAACTATGTAGACATCATCTTTTATACAGGAAGCTGTGAGGTCATCATACTGCATTAGAGAGGACATGTGGGCCATCATACTGTATACATGGAGCTGTGGGAACCATCATACTGTGTATAGGGAGCTGTTGCCAATAATACTCTATATAGGGAGCTGTGGGGCCATCATACTGTACCTACGGCAACTATGTAGACATCATCTTTTATACAGGGAGCTGTGAGGCCATCATACTGCATTAGAGAGGACATGTGGGCCATCATACTATATACGTGGAGCTGTGGGAGCCATCATACTGTGTATAGGAAGCTGTCGGCCATCATACTGTATATAGGGAGCTGTCGGGGCCATCATACTGTACATACGGGAACTACTGTCTGTAGACATCATCTTTTATACAGGGAGCTGTGAGGCCATCATACTTCATTACAGAGGACCTGTGGGGCCACCATACTGTGTATAGGGGGTTGTGGGGTCACCGTACACTAGGCATCGCAATGCAAAACCATTTACTTGTACGGCAAAATAATGTGCCAACTACACAGAATTAACTTTGACCATGCAACTTCTGTCGTGCTGTGTAACCCCAGCCACAATGCAGTCTGTGCACTAATGTGAATTTGCCAAGCGGCCCTGGTCCTATTTTAGGTTAAGACCCCGGGTGTAAATGAAGACCCTAATAACAGTAAACTAGTCGGAGTCGATAAACTCTCAATCAAGGCCTATAAATAATGGATTATATGTAAATGACACCTGCCAAAAATCCTGATTTTAACGGGACTTATCCACAAATCGAGTCCCCCAAAAGGGAGGTGCTTATGCTAATTTCCATAAGGTGGAGTTTCCGAGTAGAAAAGTGTGACTCAAGTGTTCGCAAGCACGGCAATACAGACGTGGTTAAGTGCTAGTACGGCCATTATCACTCCAAGGAAATAAAAGACCAGTGAGGACCACCTGAACATTGACACTGGATTAACAGGGGGTTTAATAAGTATCATTAATGAATAAGCTAGTCTAACTCCTCAAACTCTTGGCCTTTAGCTAAAAACAAAGTGCCATGGAGCTGATCTTTGGAAGTTGTTAGCGTGATTAGACATTATGACATTCAGTCATTTCCTATAATTACATGTATCTTAGAGATATTTTAATGGTTGTCCTACAGCTTTCCTACATAACCACTGCACTGATGAGGGGCAAAAACCCTGAAACAGTGCGGTCTACAGACAGATCTCCGGTCTAGCCAGTATAAGGTACTTTGCATATTTTTTTGCCATGGGTCATTGCCTCTAAAATAAGCGCCAGTATCCCCCCGTACTATCTAAATAATCACAAAATAGACACCAACAATACAAATGTTATTGTTTAAGCAGTTTTCTTTATTGATTTGCAATAAAAAGAGACATTTTAAATAATTTTTTTTTTTAACTATGATTTCATCACTAATTGGGATCAAATCTTTTTTTTTTCCTTTTTTATTGGAGCTTATGTGGCAGATCGCTCTTTTCCATCTACCGCGTTGTGTATTTTTTCTCTTTTTTTTTTTTTTGCAGTAAGTGTTAATTGCGAAGTGTATAAAGAGGATGATTTGTGGCTCGTGGGGCTACGTGATGTGTTAACCAGAATGAGAAATCTCTCACTAACAACTTGGCACTGTGCTAAGAAGTCTCGCGGTACAACAGAACGAGCCTTTTGATCAGCGCGAGCCCCGAGTCAACCTGTGATCGCTATTATGTAATATCTCACGATTAAATGGATTTGACGCGTGATAGGCCAATGAGGATTGTACGGGGTGTGGGAGAACGGGTGAATCGCTCTAATTAGCCTCTGATTATTTTTTTATTCCATATACATTTGGATGATCTTTGAAAAGTTGGCTTCCAACCGGTTAGAGATTAAATGGCCGTAGACAATGATAGACCGGGCAGACCGTCCCGTGTTCCGTTGACAACACGATCATTATAAGGTCACAAAGTGAGACAGTCACAAGATAAAAGCCCATCTACAGGGTGCGACCGGCAAACTCGTGTACTCCTTCCCTCCCGCTTCCAGATTAACCCGATAAACACTCAGTGAAAACGTCATAGCTAGAGTCAACAGAGCGTCCACCATAGTGACTCAATGGATCAATCACTCGGCTAACTCTGCTGCCATTCTCGGCCGATCTTCACTGGCACAAGGCCAAGCTTACCTTTCTGAAATCATTTTTGGTGACTTTTCCATTTGGTTGTTTGTTGCAGGCGAGAAAACTTTCCTTGATGGAAAACTCGTGTTTGGTGACGCAGTCCTTTAACTTGTCGATCGCCTCATCCACGGTAATCTTCCTGATCAGGTTGCTGGCCTGATTGTCAATCTCTTTCATTCTTGTAATAAATGAAATACAAGTCAGGAAGTTCAGACTGTGACATGGATACAAGGAATAAACTACGAGGGGGAAATCTGGCCAAAAAAAATCATAGTTGGAGCTACTGAGATCGGTCTTGGATAAAGTCCACCCTCCTTCTCTTTATAGAGTTAGTAAACTTATATACGGTAACCACTTTATCTAATGCTGAGGCTGCTGCAATCACAGCACGTTAATAATAATAATAATAATCTTTATTTAATAATGAATAATAAATTAAAAATAAATTAAGATACTTTTATAGACAGCTTGAAATTCTCTTTTTCGACAAGATATTCTAGTTATTTTATCTATCATCTATAATCTATCTATTCTATCATCTATTATCTATCTATGTTATCATCTATCTATTATCTATAATCTATCTATTATCTATCTATCATCTATTATATATCTATTATCTATCATCTATCTATTATCTATTCTATCATCTATTATCTATCTATTTTCTATCTATTATCTATCTATCATCTATCTATAATCTATTATCTATCATCTATCTATCTATTATATATTATCTTTCTATTTTCTATCTATTATCTATCTATTAATCTATTATATTTCTATTATCTATCTATTATCTATCTATTCTATCATCTATTATCTATCTATTATCTATTTATTATCTATTTTCTATCTATTATCTATCTATTCTATCATCTATTATCTATCTATTCTATCATCTATTATCTATTATCTATCTATCTATTATCTATCTATCTATTCTATCTATTATCTATCTATTATCTATCTATCTATTCTATCATCTATTATCTATCTATTATCTATCTATCTATAATCTATTATCTATCTATTATCTATCATCTATTATATATTATCTTTCTATTTTCTATCTATTATCTATCTATTAATCTATTATATTTCTATTGTCTATTATCTATCTATTATCTTTCTATGTTCTATCTATCTATTATCTATCTATCTATCTATCTATCATCTATCTATCTATTATCTATCTATCTATCTATCTATTATCTATCTATCTATCTGTTATCTATCTATCTATTATATATTATCTTTCAATTTTCTATTATCTATCTATTATCTATCAATCATCTATCTATTATCTATATATCATCTATTATTTATCATCTTTCTATCTATTATCTATCTATCTATTATCTATCATCTATTATGTATCTATCATCTATTACACTATTATCTATCTATCTATCATCTATTACACTATTATCTATCTATCTATCTTGCTCTCAGCAGGTAGAAAGTAAAGGGCTGCAATAATACTGTAATATTTTGCAACAGAGACAAACGAGATTATGGAGCTTCATGGCATCTTGTGTACAAAAATAGCATATAAGTTGACTGAATGGGAATCATGGTTGCTCTTATTTTAGCGATAAGGCCATGACTTAAGTTACCTGTCTGAATGATCAACCTGCCTTAATTCTTCTTGGAAATGATTTCTTTCAAAAATCTCCGTGCTTACGCCATTGGTGTCACCAGCGCAAGAGACGCACACGCCCAAATCGCCCAGGAACTGCGAGATCGGCACGCCATCAGAAGAGCCGTAATTGTATTGATCAAAAATCCTGAAAAGTACAAAAAGGTATCAAAATCGGAAAACTGAATGTAATATCAGAAAAATTAAAGACTGGGTTGTTGTTTTTGTGGAGGTTCTCATTAAAATGGCAAGAAAAAGAGATCTCCAAAAAATCCAGCAGTGGGTCTGAACTGTCAATCAAGCAGGAGCGCCCGCCCACCCATCAACCGGGAAGTCAGCAGACTGGGGAGTGGGACGTTCCAGGAAAACCATCTTTGGAGTAAATGTTTAGGCACGATAAGGGAAGATTGGGCAACCAAAGTCACCGCGTAGCCTCAGGCCGCAATGTCCGGCTTGGCCGTGGGTCTCCTGACCTATGGTCATCAGGCTGCTTGGGTCAGGAGAACCACGGCTGGTCTGAACATTGTCAGATATGAGAAGCCGGCCTTCGTCATACCAAATGTATTAGTCTGCACCGTACATCTGACAGTGATCATCTGACGCTGAAGGACAGTATGACTGAAGGACTCTCTTCAACTGGTCCCTGCTGATCATTCCAGATCCTTTGGTGTCGCATGACTGGATCGCCTTGTAGAAGTCCTTCCAGTGTGCAGTGATCTTGTCTCGGAGAATGTCTTCCACCTGCAATCAAAAAATGTTGTTATCCCTAATATTTAGGGTCCAAACACCTGAACACCCACCATTCAAGCTCATTCTCGAGGTTCCATGATTTCGGAACCACTTGGTGTGGGGTGGTGGTGTCCCAGTGGTCGGTTCCCCCATGATCAGCAATCTATCCAGCCTGCATTTTTTTGGGGGGGAGGAATACCTTTTTTTTTCGCACATCCATTCATTAGAGGCTTCCATTATAAGCAGGAACCACAATGATTTTGCACAGCAGACATTTACGTGTGTGGTATTTTTCACAATAAAATATATTACATTAAAAAATATTTTACATTGGCTAAGAAGCTTCAATTTTTTTTTTTTAGCGTTAATTAATGGAAGAACTTGCTGCCTGAGCCAAGATAAGCAGTTTTCACGCTGAAAATAATAAAAGCAACACTATAGACACCCGATATTAAAATAAAATCCTTTAAAAAAAATGTAAAATTCTATTGTATATATCACACGGAGCTCAAACTTCACAGACTTCGTTCCTGGAAAAAAAAAGTGTTAATTGTTGACATGCAAATTAGAAACAGGTTTATATGTAAATGGTTCTACAATGTAGCCGCATTTTTTTTTTACAACATCGCGGCACTGTTTACTACCAACGACGAGGCAGCCAGATGAAAGTCAAGCTATTAAATAAGAATTAATTTAATCAGCCAGCCGCTCCCGACTTTTGGAAATGCGCAAAAATTCACTAGAATGTGAAGCATTCAATGTCTGACATAATAGCGGAGCGTCCGCGGGGACAAGGGAATGTAGCGTCTCATAGAGCATTATGCTGCATTATTTTTATTGTGTATCATAGTATTTTTTTTCTATTATATTCTCCATATAAAATATTATATTACTATACAGCCTTAATAATATTCTAAAAAAAAAATATATATACAGTACAGACCAAAAGTTTGGACACACCTTCTCATTTAAAGATTTTTCTGTATTTTCATGACTATGAAAATTGTACATTCACACTGAAGGCATCAAAACTATGAATTAACACATGTGGAATTACCGTATATACTCGAGTATAAGCCGACCCGAGTATAAGCCGACCCCCCTAATTTTGCCACAAAAAACTGGGAAAACTTATTGACTCGAGTATAAGCCTAGGGTGGAAATGCAGCATTTACCGGTGAATTTCAAAAATAAAAATAGATCATTATTTCCCCATAGCTGTGCCATATAGTGCTCTGCACCGTTCATTATTTCCCCATAGGTGTGAACCATATAGTGCTCTGCACCGTTCATTGTGCCCCCTAGCTGTGCCATATACGGTGCTCTGCACCGTTCACTGTGCCCCATAGATGTGCCATATACGGTGCTCTGCACCGTTCACTGTGCCCCATAGCTGTGCTGTGCCATATACGGTGCTCTGCACCGTTCACTGTGCCCCATAGCTGTGCCATATACGGTGCTCTGCACTGTTCACTGTGCCCCATAGCTGTGCTGTGCCATATACGGTGCTCTGCACCGTTCACTGTGCCCCATACATAGCTGTGCTGTGCCATATACGGTGCTCTGCACCGTTCACTGTGCCCCATAGCTGTGCTGTGCCATATACGGTGCTCTGCACCGTTCACTGTGCCCCATAGCTGTGCTGTGCCATATACGGTGCTCTGCACCGTTCACTGTGCCCCATACATAGCTGTGCTGTGCCATATACGGTGCTCTGCACCGTTCACTGTGCCCCATAGCTGTGCTGTGCCATATACGGTGCTCTGCACCGTTCACTGTGCCCCATAGCTGTGCCATATACGGTGCTCTGCACTGTTCACTGTGCCCCATAGCTGTGCTGTGCCATATACGGTGCTCTGCACCGTTCACTGTGCCCCATAGCTGTGCCATATACGGTGCTCTGCACCGTTCACTGTACCCCATAGCTGTGCTGTGCCATATACGGTGCTCTGCACCGTTCACTGTGCCCCATAGCTGTGCTGTGCCATATACGGTGCTCTGCACCGTTCACTGTACCCCATAGCTGTGCTGTGCCATATACGGTGCTCTGCACCGTTCACTGTGCCCCATACATAGCTGTGCTGTGCCATATACAGTGCTCTGCACCGTTCACTGTGCCCCATAGCTGTGCTGTGCCATATACGGTGCTCTGCACCGTTCACTGTACCCCATAGCTGTGCTGTGCCATATACGGTGCTCTGCACCGTTCACTGTGCCCCATAGCTGTGCTGTGCCATATACGGTGCTCTGCACCGTTCACTGTACCCCATAGCTGTGCTGTGCCATATACGGTGCTCTGCACCGTTCACTGTGCCCCATAGCTGTGCTGTGCCATATACGGTGCTCTGCACCGTTCACTGTGCCCCATAGATGTTCCACATAAATTTGTGCCGCCGCTGCCGCAATAAAGAAAAAAAAACACATACTCACCTCCCTTGATTGCAGCTCCCGGCGTCTCGTTCCGGCGCCTCCATCTTCCCGGCGTCTCTGCTCTGACTGATCAGGCAGAGGGCGCCGCGCACACTGTATGCGTCATCGCGCCCTCTGCCTGAACAGTCAGAGAGCAGAGACGCCGGGAAGATGGAGGCGCCGGCCGGGAAGATGGAGCGGCGCCCGGCGGCTGGAACGAGGACAGGTGAATATGCTATACTCACCTAGTCCTGGCGATCCTCGCGCTGTCCCCTCCTGTCTTCGGTGCCGCAGCTTCTTTCTCTATCAGCGGTCACCGGCACCGCTGATTAGAGAAATGAATAAGCGGCTCCGCCCCTATGGGAGGTGGAGCCGCTTATTCATGTCTGTAATGAGCGGTCCCACGTGACCGCTGAAGAGAGGAAGAAACTGCAGCGCCGAAGCCCGTGGGACGGCAGGGACAGCGCGAGGATCGCTGGGACTAGGTGAGTATGCCTCAGCGCCCTCACCCCCTCACCTGCCGACCCCACCGCTACCGTGACTCGAGTATAAGCCGAGGGGGGCACTTTCAGCCCAAAAATTTGGGCTGAAAATCTCGGCTTATACTCGAGTATATACGGTATATACTTAACAAAAAAAGTGTGAAACAACTGAAATTATGTCTTATATTCTAGGTTCTTCAAAGTAGCCACCTTTTGCTTTGATGACTGCTTTGCACTCTTGGCATTCTCTTGATGAGCTTCAAGAGGTCGTTACCGGAAATGGTCTTCCAACAATCTTGAAGGAGTTCCCAGAGATGCTTAGCACTTGTTGGCCCTTTTGCCTTCACTCTGCGGTCCAGCTCACCCCAAACCATCTCGATTGGGTTCAGGTCTGGTGACTGTGGAGGCCAGGTCATCTGGTGTAGCACCCATCACTCTCCTTCTTGGTCACATAGCCCTTACACTGCCTGGAGGTGTGTTTGGGGTCATTGTCCTGTTGAAAAATAAATGATGGTCCAACTAAACACAAACCGCACAGAATAGCATGCCGCTGCAAGATGCTGTGGTAGCCATGCTGGTCCAGTATGCCTTCAATTGTGAATAAATCCCCAACAGTGTCACCAGTAAAGCACCCCCACACCATCACACCTCCTCCTCCATGCTTCACGGTGGGAACCCGGCATGTAGAGTCCATCCGTTCACCTTTTCTGCGTCGCACAAAGACACAGTGGTTGAAACCAAAGATCTCAAATTTGGACTCATCAGACCAAAGCACAGATTTCCACTGGTCTAATGTCCATTCCTTGTGTTCTTTAGCCCAAACAAGTCTCTTCTGCTTGTTGCCCATCCTTAGCAGTGGTTTCCTAGCAGCTATTTTACCATGAAGGCCTGCTGCACAAAGTCTCCTCTTAACAGTTGTTGTAGAGATGTGTCTGCTGCTAGAACTCTGTGGCATTGACCTGGTCTCTAATCTGAGCTGCTGTTAACCTGCGATTTCTGAGGCTGGTGACTCGGATAAACTTATCCTCAGAAGCAGAGGTGACTCTTGGTCTTCCTTTCCTGGGGCCGTCCTCATGTGAGCCAGTTTTTTTTTTTTTAGCGCTTGATGGTTTTTGCAACTGCACTTGGGGACACTTTCAAAGTTTTCCCAATTTTTCGGACTGACTGACCTTCATTTCTTAAAGTAATGATGGCCACTCGTTTTTCTTTACTTAGCTGCTTTTTTCTTGCCATAATACAAATTCTAACAGTCCATTCAGTAGGACTATCAGCTGTGTATCCACCAGACTTCTGCACAACACAACTGATGGTCCCAACACCATTTATAAGGCAAGAAATCCCACTTATTAAACCTGACAGGGCACACCTGTGAAGTGAAAACCATTCCCGGTGACTACCTCTTGAAGCTCATCAAGAGAATGCCAAGAGTGTGCAAAGCAGTCATCAAAGCAAAAGGTGGCTACTTTGAGGAACCAGAATATAAGACATAATTTCAGTTGTTTCACACTTTTTTGTTAAAGAAGTTATCCACTACTATAAAGTTTTATTTTTTTTTCATAAATCTTGCTATTATGTGCCACTGAAAACATCTACTGTGTTTATTTTAGCAATATTAGCTGTTATCATGCTGTAGCAGCACATCTTCAGTGCTGGATTCAGCTCTCATGAGGTTAATCGACAACTTCCTCATTGTGCCCTAATACTACAAGTTCCATGATGCTTTGCACTGCCACTAAGTCCCAACCTAGCACACCCACTCCAAAAACACACTCAAACCCCTCTCTCCTCCCCCTCCTCTCTCTTCAAAAAGATTTGTGGTGTCATTTCTGTCCAACTCCTCTTTTACATTTGTCCAACCCACACTCCATTACACATAGATAGATAGATAGATAGATAGATAGATAGATAGATATTAGATAGATATTAGATAGATAGATAATAGATAGATAGATAATAGATAGATAGATAGATATTAGATAGATAGATAGATAGATAGATAGATAGATAATAGATAGATATTAGATAGATAGATAGATAGATAGATAGATAGATAGATAGATAGATAATAGATAGATATTAGATAGATAGATAGATATTAGATAGATAGATAATAGATAGATAGATAATAGATAGATAGATAATAGATAGATAGATAGATATTAGATAGATAGATAATAGATAGATAGATAATAGATAGATATTAGATAGATAATAGATAGATACATAATAGATAGATATTAGATAGATAATAGATATTAGATAGATAATAGATAGATATTAGATAGATAGATAGATAGAATTAGATAGATATGGGATAGATGGATACATACAGATATATCTATTTATCTATTTCCATAGATATGTCCATATCCATGTTTCTAAACCCCTTCACCCCTGGAGCTTTTTTTCGTTTATCGCTCCCCTTCTTTCCAGAGCCATAATGTTTCCGTCAATATGGCCATGTGAGGGCTTATCTTTTGCGGGACAAGTTCTACTTTTGAACGACACCATTGGTTTTACCATATCGTGTAGTAGAAAATGTGAAAAAAATTCAAAGTATGATGAAATTGCAAAAAAAGTGCAATCCCACACTTGTTTTTTGCTTGCCTTTTTGCTAGGCTCACTAAATGCTAAGGCTGTGTGCACTCGTTGTGGATTTGATTGCAGATCTGCAGCGTTTTTTGCCGTACGGAATTGCATCAAATCCACAGTGTTGTTCACAACCAATGTAAGTCTATGGGAGCCGCAGACTTGTGCACATGCTGCGGAAAAGGCTGCACCGAAACGCAGCTTTTTTTCTTCTCCGCAGCATGTCACTTCTTTTGTGCCGAACTGCAGCGTTTCTGCACCCTTAGGCCGGATTCACACTACAGTGAGATACGGCCGAGTCTCGCGGGTTAAAACCAAACTCTGGCACCGGCACTCTGGAGCGGAGCGTGCGGCCGCATAGCAATACATGGAGCGGCACGCTCCGCTCCGCTCCGGAGTGCCGGTGCCAGAACTTGTATTTAACCTGCAAGACTCGGCCGTATCTCGCTGTAGTGTGACTCCGGCCTTACACTTTCATTGAGATGTAAAACATATCTGCAGTTTTGCTGCGTTTGTGGGTCCGAGAAACGCTGCAGTTCAGGAGGAGGGAAGTGTGTGGGCGGTGACCAGGGCCGGACTGGCCATCGGGCACTTCTGGTAAATGCTAGAAGGGCCGGTGCCAGTAGTGGGCCGCTGCACTCTATCCCCCCTACTCCCGCCAGTGCCGCCGCCGCATTCAACTATACCGGCGTCTATGACGCCAGTATAGTTCAATGCAATGATGGACGCTCCCTCTCCCATCATTCCCCGCTCTGCCTCTGACACTGCGGGTGCACGATGACGTCATATCATCACACACCTGCTGTGTCCCGGGCAGACTGCAGCCGCCGAGACAGGAGCAGCGCAGGCAAGAGGAAAGGTGAGGAGAGTGTGGAGCCATTATCGGGGGGATGAGATGTGGGTTGTGCTGTATATACCACTGTGTAGGCTGTGCTGTGTATATACCACTGTGTGGGCTGTGCTGTGTATATACCACTGTGTGGGCTGTGCTGTGTATATACCACTGTGTAGGCTGTGCTGTGTATATACCACTGTGTGGGCTGTGCTGTGTATGTACCACTGTGTGGGCTGTGCTGTGTATATACCACTGTGTGGGCTGTGCTGTGTATATACCACTGTGTGGGCTGTGCTGTGTATATACCACTGTGTGGGCTGTGCTGTGTATATACCACTGTGTGGGCTGTGCTGTGTATATACCACTGTGTGGGCTGTGCGTGTATATACCACTGTGTGGGCTGTGCTGTGTATATACCACTGTGTGGGCTGTGCTGTGTATATACCACTGTGTAGGCTGTGCTGTGTATATACCACTGTGTGGGCTGTGCTGTGTATATACCACTGTGTGGGCTGTGCTGTGTATATACCACTGTGTAGGCTGTGCTGTGTATATACCACTGTGTGGGCTGTGCTGTGTATGTACCACTGTGTGGGCTGTGCTGTGTATATACCACTGTGTGGGCTGTGCTGTGTATATACCACTGTGTGGGCTGTGCTGTGTATATACCACTGTGTGGGCTGTGCTGTGTATATACCACTGTGTGGGCTGTGCTGTGTATGTACCACTGTGTGGGCTGTGCTGTGTATATACCACTGTGTGGGCTGTGCTGTGTATGTACCACTGTGTGGGCTGTGCTGTGTATATACCACTGTGTGGGCTGTGCTGTGTATATACCACTGTGTGGGCTGTGCTGTGTATATACCACTGTGTGGGCTGTGCTGTGTATGTACCACTGTGTGGGCTGTGCTGTGTATGTACCACTGTGTGGGCTGTGCTGTGTATGTACCACTGTGTGGGCTGTGCTGTGTATATACCACTGTGTGGGCTGTGCTGTGTATGTACCACTGTGTGGGCTGTGCGTGTATATACCACTGTGTGGGCTGTGCTGTGTATATACCACTGTGTGGGCTGTGCTGTGTATGTACCACTGTGTGGGCTGTGCTGTGTATATACCACTGTGTGGGCTGTGCTGTGTATATACCACTGTGTGGGCTGTGCTGTGTATGTACCACTGTGTGGGCTGTGCTGTGTATGTACCACTGTGTGGGCTGTGCTGTGTATATACCACTGTGTGGGCTGTGCTGTGTATGTACCACTGTGTGGGCTGTGCGTGTATATACCACTGTGTGGGCTGTGCTGTGTATATACCACTGTGTGGGCTGTGCTGTGTATATACCACTGTGTGGGCTGTGCTGTGTATGTACCACTGTGTGGGCTGTGCTGTGTATGTACCACTGTGTGGGCTGTGCTGTGTATGTACCACTGTGTGGGCTGTGCTGTGTATATACCACTGTGTGGGCTGTGCTGTGTATGTACCACTGTGTGGGCTGTGCTGTGTATATACCACTGTGTGGGCTGTGCTGTGTATGTACCACTGTGTGGGCTGTGCTGTGTATGTACCACTGTGTGGGCTGTGTATATACCACTGTGTGGGCTGTGCTGTGTATGTACCACTGTGTGGGCTGTGCTGTGTATGTACCACTGTGTGGGCTGTGCTGTGTATGTACCACTGTGTGGGCTGTGCTGTGCATATACCACTGTGTGGGCTGTGCTGTGTATATACCACTGTGTGGGCTGTGCTGTGTATATACCACTGTGTGGGCTGTGCTGTGTATATACCACTGTGTGGGCTGTGCTGTGTATACTACTCCGCGGGCTGTGCTGTATATACTACTACGCGTGTTGTGCTGTATATACTACGACCCGGGCTGTGCTGTATACTACTACACGGGCTGTGCTGTATACTACTACGCGGGCTGTGCTGTATACTACTACGCGGGCTGTGCTGTATACTACTACGCGGGCTGTGCTGTATACTACTACGCGGGCTGTGCTATATTATGTGGGCTGTGCTATATACTATGCAAGTTGTGCTATATTATATGCGGGCTTTGATATATACTATCGGAGGTACATTATATTCTATGGGGGAGGCCGTGTTATATACTATGTGGCTGTGTTATATACTATTGCGGGGGTATATTCTATTCTATGGGGGAGGCTGTCTTATATACTATGGGAGGTATATTATATTCTATGGGGGAGGCTGTCTGATATACTATGGGGGGCTGCATTATATTCTATGGGGGCTACATTATACTCTGGGGTGGCTGCATTATACTCAGCAAATTCAGATGTAAGGCTACTTTCACACTTGCGTCGGTACGGGGCCGTCGCAAACCTTCGGCCAGACGTACCGACGGATGTTATGCTAACTTTAGCACAACGTGGGCAGCGGATGCAGTTTTACAACGCATCCGCTGCCCATTGTGATGAGCGTGGAGGAGGGGGTGGAGTTCCAGCCACGCATGCGCGGTCGGAAATGGCAGACACGTCGCACAAAAAAACGTTACATTGAACTTTTTTTTGTGCGTTGTGTCCGCCAAAACACGTTACTAATACAAGTCTATGGGTACAAAACGCATCCTACGAGCACATTTGCAGGATCTGTTTTTTTTCGCCGGATCTTTTTTTTTCTGCCGGATCTTTTTTTTCCGCCGTATCCGTTTTTTTACCACCTGATTGTTTTTTTCTGCCAGATCCGTTTTTTTCTCATAGAGTTGTATTAGCGCCGGAGTGCGTCTGATGGCCACATGTTTCATCCGTTTTTTGCTAGATCCGTCGCTGTGCATTTTTTCAACGTACCGAAAAACCATTCCTCTGTATGTGTTTTCCGTCCGGTGGAAACAGCTTTTTTGACGGATCCTGCAAAAACGGATTAAACGTGTGGCCACCAGGCGCAATCCGGCGCTAATACAACTCTATGAGAAAAAACAGATCTGGCGGAAAAAAAAACATCCGGTGGAATAAAATGGATTCGGCGGAAAAAAACGGATCCGGTTGAAAAAAACGGATCTGGCGGAAAAAAACGATCCGGTGCAAATAAACGGATCCTGCAAATGTGCTCACAGGATGCGTTTTACCCATAGACTTGTATTAGTGACGGATCGTGACGGATGGCCAGACATCGCCTCCGTCGTGCTACGGATCCGTCGTGTTTTGGCGGACCGTCGGCATGGATTTTGCCCTCTCCCCCCCCCCCGGCTACAAATACCAGTCCGCAACCGCCCCAGAAATGGCGTATCTGTAACATGCGCCAATTCCGGCACTTAGCCCCTCTCTTCCCACTCCCGTGTAGCGGTGGGATATGGGGTAATAAGGGGTTAATGTCACCTTGCTATTGTAAGGTGACATTAAGCCGGGTTAATAACAGAGAGGCGTCAATAAGACGCCTATCCATTACTAATCCAATAGTAAGAAAGGGTTAATAAAACACACACACGGAAAAAAGTATTTTAATATTCTTCATTTAACCATACTTCAGCGCCTGCAAAAAAAAGTAAAATAATAAACCGTATACTACCTTTCCGCTGTAGTCCAATTAATAACGAGTGTCCCACGACGATCTCCCCTATAGAACAGTGACATCGGGTGATGTCACTGCTCTATAGGACCCTCAGTGACACACTGACAGGAGACAATGGCTAAAGTTCAAAGTCTTACTTTATGGCAATTGCTGCGTGGGAAAATGTCTCACCCAGCAATGCCAATAGTGAGACTAGGGACTATTTTCTCACAGGGGCGTAGGAATACCTTGTGAGGAATACATGATGGAAGGATACCTTCCATCATTGTCCTTCCATCATTGTGTTCCTGGAGCCCCTGGAGAGTGGTCGCATCAACTGATGCTCCTGCTCTCCACTGGGAGATCGTCGTGGGACACTCGTTTTAATTGGATTTCTGTGGACAGGGAGTATATTGTTTGTTTATTATTTTAATATTTTTTACAGGTGACAATGGCTTCGGGGAACAAAGTGACAAGTGATGGTGAGTATGTACTCTATGTTATATGTACTGTATGTATGTACTGTATGTCGCTGCATGGTGCATGTCGTTGCATGGTGCATGTCGTCGCATGGTGCATGTCGCATGTCGTCGCATGGTGCATGTCACATGGTGCATGTCGTCGCATGGTGCATGTCGCATGTTGTCGCATGGTGCATGTCACATGGTGCATGTCGTCGCATGGTGCATGTCGTCGCATGGTGCATGTCGTCGCATGGTGCATGTCGTCGCATGGTGCATGTTGCATGTCGTTGCATGGTGCATGTCGTTGCATGGTGCATGTCG
Source organism: Ranitomeya imitator (assembly GCF_032444005.1). Classification (NCBI taxonomy): domain Eukaryota; kingdom Metazoa; phylum Chordata; class Amphibia; order Anura; family Dendrobatidae; genus Ranitomeya; species Ranitomeya imitator. The sequence goes on from NC_091285.1 coordinate 24,429,832, forward strand.
TCGCATGGTGCATGTCGTCGCATGGTGCATGGTGCATGTCGTCGCATGGTGCATGTCGTCGCATGGTGCATGTCGTATGTCGCCACATGGTGCATGTAGCATGGTGCATATCGTCGCATGGTGCATGTCGTCGCATGGTGCATGTCGCCGCATGGTGCATGTCGCATGTCGCCGCATGGTGCATGTCACATGGTGCATGTTGTCGCATGGTGCATGTCGTCGCATGGTGCATGTCGTCGCATGCAGCATGTTGCATGTCGTCGCATGGTGCATGTCGCCGCATGGTGCATGTAGCATGGTGCATGTCGTCGCATGGTGCATGTCACATGGTGCATGTCGTCGCATGGTGCATGCAGCATGTCGCCGCATGGTGCGTGTCACATGGTGCATGTCGCCGCATGGTGCATGTCGTCGCATGGTGCATGTCGTCGCATGCAGCATGTTGCATGTCGTCACATGGTGCATGTCGCCGCATGGTGCATGTCACATGGTACACGTCGCATGTCGTTGCATGCAGCATGTCGTCACATGGTGAATGTCGCCGCATGGTACATGTAGCATGGTGCATGTCGTCGCATGTCGCCGCATGGTGCATGTCACATGGTGCATGTCGTCGCATGGTGCATGTCGTCGCATGTAGCCGCATGGTGCATGCAGCATGTCGCCGCATGGTGCATGTCACATGGTGCATGTCGTCGCATGGTGCATGTCGCCGCATGGTGCATGGTCGTCGCATGCAGCATGTTGTCGCATTGTGCATGTCGCCGCATGGTGCATGTCGCCGCATGGTGCATGTCACATGGTACATGTTGCATGTCGTTGCATGCAGCATGTCGTCGCATGGTGCATGTCACATGGTGCATGCAGCATGTCGTCGCATGGGGCATGTCGTATGTTGTCGCATGCAGCATGTCGTCGCATGGTGCATGTCGCCGCATGGTGCATGCATGTCGTCGCATGGTGTGTGTTGTATGTATGTACTGTGTATGTTTTTTTTTTTTTACATTCAACACATTAGCCGGATGATGGGACTACTACTGTCCCATCATTGGCTAATGTGTCAATCACTGTCAGTGTAGCAGGCAGAGCCCGATGGGACTTGTAGTCCCATCGGACGATGCCTGCACACACACATCGCCAGCACGCACACACACATCGCCCGCACACACACACACACATCGCCAGCACACACACATCGCCCGCACACACACACACATCGCCAGCACACACACACATCGCCAGCACGCACACACACATCGCCCGCACACACACACACCGCCAGCACGCACACACACATCGCCAGCACGCACACACATCGCCCGCACACACACATCGCCAGCACACACACACATCGCCAGCACACACACACACACATCGCCAGCACGCACACACACACACATCGCCCGCACACACACACACACACCGCCAGCACGCACACACACACATCGCCAGCACGCACACACATCGCCCGCACACACACACACATTGCCAGCACACACACACCGCCCGCACACACACACACACATCGCCAGCACACACACACACATCGCCAGCACGCACACACACATCGCCCGCACACACACACACACACCGCCAGCACGCACACACACACATCGCCAGCACGCACACACATCGCCCGCACACACACACACATTGCCAGCACACACACACCGCCCGCACACACACACATCGCCAGCACACACACACACATCGCCAGCACGCACACACACATCGCCCGCACACACACACACACACCGCCAGCACGCACACACACACATCGCCAGCACGCACACACATCGCCCGCACACACACACACATTGCCAGCACACACACACCGCCCGCACACACACACACACATCGCCAGCACACACACACACATCGCCAGCACGCACACACACATCGCCCGCACACACACACACACACCGCCAGCACGCACACACACACATCGCCAGCACGCACACACATCGCCCGCACACACACACATTGCCAGCACACACACACTGCCCGCACACACACACACACATCGCCAGCACACACACACACACACCGCCAGCACGCACACACATCGCCCGCACACACACACACATCGCCAGCACGCACACACACATCGCCCACACACACACACACATCGCCAGCACACACACACACATCGCCCGCACACACACACACACCGCCAGCACACACACACATCGCCAGCACGCACACACACATCGCCAGCACACAGACATCGCCAGCACACACATCGCCAGCACACACACACATCGCCAGCACGCACACAAACACACATCGCCCGCACACACACACACACACATCGCCAGCACACACACACACACATCGCCAGCACACACACACACATCGCCAGCACACACACACATCGCCAGCACACACACACATCGCCAGCACGCACACACACACACATCGCCCGCACACACACACAAACATCGCCAGCACGCACACACACATCGCCAGCACGCACACACACAATCGCCAGCACACACACACACATCGCCAGCACGCACACACACATCGCCCGCACACACACACACACATCGCCAGCACGCACACACACATCGCCAGCACGCACACACACACATCGCCCGCACACACACACACACACATCGCCAGCGCGCATACACACACATCGCCAGCACACACACACACACATCGCCAGCACACACACACATCGCCAGCACGCACACACACATCGCCCGCACACACACACATCGCCAGCACGCACACACACATCGCCCGCACACACACACAATCGCCAGCACACACACACACATCGCCAGCACGCACACACACATCGCCCGCACACACACACACACATCGCCAGCACGCACACACATATCGCCCGCACACACACACACATCGCCAGCACACACACACATCGCCAGCACGCACACACACATCGCCGGCACGCACGCGCACACGCCGGCGGGCAGAGCCCCGCACATCGCCGGCGGGCAGAGCCCCGCACATCGCCGGCGGGCAGAGCCCCGCACAAGCCGGCGGGCAGAGCCCCGCACATCGCCGGCGGGCAGAGCCCCGCACAAGCCGGCGGGCAGAGCCCCGCACATCGCCGGCGGGCAGAGCCCCGCACATCGCCGGCGGGCAGACACCCGCACACGCCGGCGGGCAGACACCGGCGCCGGTCCACAAAAACGCCGGCGGGCAGATCCCCGGCGACCGCAGCACAGCCCCACCCGCACATCATGATCCCAGCAGCAGTGAGCACACAGAGCCCCGCCCGCCCACAGTCCAGTCACACTTGCTGAGTGACTGCTGACTGTGAGGCTGGGTCACGCCTGCTGCTGACGTCACGTCAATTTCTAGAGTCTGGAAATTGACGTGACGTCGGCAGAAATGAGCGGCGGCTGCAGCCTGGGGGTCACGTGACCCGGACTCAGCAGGCAGAATAGCGCCGCTCACAGGCGAAAACGGCAACGCAAGGTAATTGCCCAATTCATTAGGGGCCCCGGGGGGATACATTGGGGGGTTAATTGAAAGTAGTGGACAACCCCTTTAAGTATATAATTCCACATGTGTTAATTCATAGTTTTGATGCCTTCAGTGTCAATTTACAATTTTCATAGTCATGAAAATACAGAAAAATCTTTAAATGAGGTGTGTCCAAACTTTTGGTCTGTACTGTATATATTTTAAAAATAAAAAATCTGAAAAAAAAATGAATTTACATATGTGCAGATTGTAGCATTAGTCTTTTCTATACACTCACTGTATCCACAGACAGCGCCACCGGAGTCTCCTTTGCAGGCTGTCGAGTGTTATTTAACCATTTGTGACCCATCTGATTAAAAAAAACAAAAAAAAAAAATACAAAATATTAAATGCAGGCAAAATGTTTTCTGTGTGTGTGATATTCCTCTTGTATATTTTTGTATTATACAGTAATATTATTATGATAGCACATGCACCAGGAATGGACGCAATGATGAAATCACATCGGAAGAGTGAAGAAGAAGTACACCATTAAATACACAATCCTGTAGGCACAGATATTGCTGCCACCTAATCTTTCCTTGGGCTTATAGGCACAGATAATACTGAATCAGTCCTGTCGTTAACATAGGCACAGATAGTACTGCCTAGCATTCTCTTCTAAGATTCACGTGTCTTTTTTTATATATAATTTAGGCACAGATAGTACTGCCTACCATTCTCTTCTAAGATTCACGTATGTCTATTCCTATATAATTTAGGCACAGATAGTACTGTCTAGCATTCTCTTGCAAGATTCACGTATGTCTATTCCTATATATAATTTAGGCACAGATAGTACTGTCCAGCATTCTCTTTTAAGATTCCCATGTCTTTTTTTTATATATAATTTAGGCACAGATAGTGCTGCCTACCATTCTCTTCTAAGATTCACGTATGTCTATTCCTATATATAATTTAGGCACAGATAGTACTGCCTACCATTCTTTTCTAAGATTCACGAATGTCTATTCCTATATATAATTTAGGCACAGATAGTACTGCCTAGAATTCTCTTCTAAGATTTACGTATGTCTATTCCTATTTATAATTTAGGCACAGACAGTACTGTCTAGCATTCTCTTCTAAGATTCATGTATGTCTATTCCAATATATAATTTAGGCACAGATAATACTGCCTTCCTGTTTCTTTCTATATTTAATGTACCCACAGAGGGTACTGCCATCCATTCTCTTCTAATATATAACATTTAGATTCAGCTAGTACTGCCTTCCTGCCTTTTCTACACATATATTTAGGCACAAAAAATAATGCTTTTTTTGTTACTTTCTATACATAATATAGGCACAGATGGTATCGCCTTCCAGTGTATTTCTATATCTAATTTAGGCCCAGATAGTACTGCTTCCCTGTCTCTTCCTTAATTTAATTGAAGCACAGATGATACTGCCTTTGTGTATATGTCTATATATGACGTAGGCACATGGTACTGCCATCCAGTCTCTTTCTATATAAGGTTTAGGCATACCGTATATAGTACTGCTTGCTGTCTTTTTTCTATTACATGATCTAGTCACAGATAGTGCTGCCTTACTGCCTCTTTTTAAAATGATTTGGGTACAGGCAGTACTTCCTCCCTTTCTTTTCCTACATATTATGTAGGCACAGATGGTGCTGCCTCCATCATAGGCATATATGACATTAAGTTCAGGTGACCAGAGGATCTGTGAATGTGGAAATTATGAAGTGGACTTCAGTCGGACCAAATTTATTATTCCCTTTCTCTTCCTATATGTAATTTAGGCACAGATAGTACTGCCTGCCTACTGGACCTGTCTCTTTCCATCTTTGAGGTAGGCACAGACGGTAGTGGTGCCAATTTCTTTCTTTATATGATTTAGGTACAAAAATTACTACCTCCTGGACTTTAATATTATATGATTCAGACACAGATACCCTATCCTCCCTCTATGCACGATTTAGGCACAGATAATACTGCCTTCCATTCTCTATAGACTCATAGTCGAGAGTGTTGAAATTGTTCCAAAAAATGAAGTATTTCTCCTAGAAAATTATTGCAATTACACATTTTGTTCTACACACGTTTATTTCTTTTGTGTCTATCGGAACAACACAAAAAAAACCAAAGAAAAAAGGGAAATTGGACATCATTTCACACAAAATTACAAAAATGGGCCAAACAAAATTGTGGGCTCCCTCAACTTAATATTTGGTTGCACGCCCTTTGGAATAAATAACAGCAATCAGTCGCTTCCTATAACCATCAGCAAGTTTCTTACACCTCAACTGGAGTTTTGGACCACTCTTCTTTTGCAAACTGCTCCAGGTCTCTCATACTTGAAGTAGTAGCCTTCTCCCAACAGCAATTTTAAGATCTCTCCACAGGTGATCAATGGGATTTAGATCTAGACTCATTGCTTCATAACTCTCCAGAGAATTGTTTCCATCCATTTCTGGGGGCTTCTTGAAGTATGTTTGGGGTCATTGTCCTGCTGGTAGACCTAGGACGCAAACTCAGCTTTCTGACCCCCGTGCACTACATTGTGAACCCAAAATCCTTTGCTAATCTTCATATTTTATGATGCCTTCCACACATTCAAGGCACCCAGTGCCAGAGGCAGCAAAGCCCCAAAACATCTTTGAACCTCCACCATATTTGATTGTAGGTACTGTGTTCTTTTCTTTGTAGGGATCATTCCATTTTCAATAAACAGTAGAATGATGTGCTTTACCAAAAAGCTTTAGCTTGGTCTTATCTGTCCACAAGACGTTTTCTCAGAAAACTTTTGGCTTACTCACATACATTTTTAAAAACTGCAGTCTAGCTTTATGTCTCTGTGTCAGCAGTGGGGTCCTCCTGGGTCTCTTGCCATAGTGTTTCATTTCATTCAAATGTGGATGGACAGTTTGTGCTAACACTGACGCACCAGGAGCCTGCAGGACAGCTTGAATTTCTTTGGAACTTGATTGGGGCTGCTTATTCACCGATCCGGACTATCCTGGGTTGTAAACTTCTTGATTATGTTAAGCATCGTGGACAAAGGAACATCAACATCTCTGGAAATGGACTTGTAACCTTAATATTGTTCAGCAATTTTGATTCTCAAGTCCTCGGACAGTTCTCTTCTCCTCTTTCCATCATCTATGCTTAGTGTGGCACACTAATGCAAAGATTAAGTCAACTTCTCCCCTTTTTATGTTTTCAGTTGTCATTTTCATATTACCCACACCTGTTACTTGCCACAGGTGAGTTTGATTGAGCATCACGCACTTGAAACAAAATTCTTTACCAGTAATTTTGGAATATTTTATTTGACCCATTTTTGGGTGAAATGTTGTTCAATTTGCCTTTTTTTCTCATTTTTTTTGTGTTGTTCCAATGCACACAAAGGAAATAAACATGTGTATAACCAAACGTGTAATTGCAATAATTTTCTGGGAAAAATACTTAACTTTCTGGAACAATTTCAAAGCTTTCGGCCATGACTGTATATGATTTATATACAGATAGTACTGCAATAGCTCCCACAAATTTTTATCTTTCAGACCCATATGTACTTCTACAGAAAACTCTTCATGCCCATGGAGGTCGATGGGTGCAATATTCTCATTGTATCTTGGTTGCACAATGATTTTGATATTTAGTGCTTTTGGCTCCCGCATACAGAAACATATTCCTTTATTTTCATAGCTTTGTCTATTGTCAGGCGGTCTACTGTTTACCTCCTCATTAGTAACGTATCACTTCTCCATACCTGATATTCCCTTGCACGTTTCCATTTTTTTTTTATTTTGGCTTCAGAGACTGCCTAACGCATTTGCTAAACTATGATTATCGCTCCCGTGAATTCCAAATATGTAATAATTGATAATCATTTGCACCGCTCCCACCTCCAGCCGTAGACGGCAATCATCCCGGTGCAGAACTTTCTGTAGTGTTAATGTATCATGCTCATTAGGCAGGTGCCGTACAAGCGAGCGCACCGGCATTCATCCCCTCGCGTCGTTATGAGAGCTCGGCAAAATCTCAGGAGCGGGAGAGTGAGCCAGAAACGTAGAAAGAAGAAAAAAAAAAGAAGAAAAAACAGCTTTCAGCTGCTAATGGGCACGTACAACAGATTCCTTCTCCTCAAACAAGTCCAAGAAGTGGTGGTAGCTGATGAAGCCGGTGTGCTCCGGGTCAAGGATGATCATTAACTCCTTGAACTGCTCGTCTGTGATTCGAAACATCATGCTGTCGACGATGCGGCGCAGCTCCTTCCTGCTGATTTTCCCATTGCGCCCCTTAGAAGACACGGAAACACAAAAATAACAATAAATCTTGGCCAGTACCGCCGTCAGTCCAATTACGGCCTAAAATTGGAAGAGTGCTATGGAAATGGAACATTGTGTATGTCCGTGGTGCTCAATTTGGGAATACTTAAAGGGGTATTCTCATCTCCAAGATCCTATCCCAATATGTAGTAGGTGTAATAATATTAGCAAATACCTCCAATTAGTAGTCTAGTTCTCCTGATTCGCTATGTCGCTTACCCCATGTGCAGAGCATAGCAGTAGCTCAGGTATCCATGGTTATGACCACTAGCAACTAACTGTCACTATATGATTGGTCGTAGCCATGGATATCTAACCTATTGCAATACCTTGCACATGGGGCAAGCGACATAACTAATCAGAAGAACTATACTACATTTCTAATTGGAGGCATTTGATAATATTGTTATTTCACCTACTACATACTAGGAGGGACAAGATGGTAATGATGCGCCCTAAGGGCTGCGCTTCTCACCTTTTTCAACTCCAAAATATGGTGATTAGTGATGGGAGAGCCTGAACAGCAAAGTTCGTATACCTAGTATCGTATACCTAGTGTTCGGGCACGGACACCGAACACAGACTTCTCAAGTGAAATATTAATTAACATGACAATGACTCTTTACAACATTTTCAGAGGTTCCCCTATGTTAAAAAGTTTAAAGGGGTTGGCCACTACTTTTTATTGATGGTTTATCCATATCTAATCGGTGGAGGGGGTGACACCTGGCATCGGCGCTTATCAGCTGTTACTGACGATGGCAGTTCTCGGATACTGCCGGAACACAGCAGCTCCACCATTTCTATTGTGGCCATGGTTCGGTACTGCAGATCCACCCCCTATTTAAATGAATAGTACCCGCCACGGCCTCTATAGTTTTGATGGAGATGCTATATTCCAGCATCATTTGAGAACATAATAGCCAATGCCGGTAACAGCTGATCTGTGATGGTACTGGATGTTACATACCCACTGATCAGATATTGATGGCATGTCCTAGGGATAAACCATCAATAAAAAAATAATAAAGAAAAGTAGTGGTCAACCTCTTTAAGTGGGAGTTGATGCTGTAGTAGGTGCCAACCTATAGCCACTTCCTTGGGTCCCTTATAAATAAAACCCTCCATCTGGGTACTTAAAGCAAGGCCAAGGACAAGCAAGCTTGGTAAAGCAAAACCAAGAACAAGGAAGCTTGGTAAAGCAAAGCCAAGGAAGCGTGGGAAAACAAAGCCAAGGACAAGGAAGTGTGGTAAAGCAAGGCCAAGGACAAGGAAGCTTGGCAAAGCAAGGCCAAAGGAAGCTTGGTAAAGCAAGCCAAGGAAGCTCGGTTAAGCAATGCCAATGACAAGGAAGCTTGGCAAAGCAAAGCCAAGGACCAGAAAGCTTGGCAAAGCAAAGCCAAGGAAGCTTGGAAAAGCAAACCCAAGGACAAGGAAGCTTGGTAAAGCAAAATACGCCCCTACTTCCTTGGTCAGGCGAGAGTAACTGTTATGGAAGCATGGGTCCATGGTGATGGGTGATGAAATGGACCATAAGAGTGAACAGATTCCTAAACCAAAGAGTGACCATCATGGAATTATTGCCACCCTGGTCCTATTATTTCAGAGTTGCCACCTTTACCCTAAAGCAGTATCGCCAATACCATAGGGAGTAGCCATTGCTTACACCTACTTACCTCATCAAGGATCAGGAAGGCCTGTTTTAAAGAGGGATACGCCTCTTGGAAGTGCTGGTGAAGTTTCTGAAGGATGTGGTCATTTGAAAAATGCAGGTCTTTTACTTTTACAGAATTGACCCTAAAATGTAAAATTGAGGGTGTAACCAACGGTAGAATCCAGCTTGATTGAGGCAGATCGGCAAATACAGACTAGATAATAGGATTCAATCTGATTCTACAAAAAGTCTATGAAGATCCTGAATCTTGGATCTGAGATCTTCTTATATGAAGCTAATGTGGAGCTTAGGTCTATCAACTTTCGAAAACACCGAAGAATCAAAAGACTCCAGGTACGGATATAAATCCAATATAAAACCAAGTTATAATCACACAAAAGATAAAATCAGACATACAATTAAAAAAACTATGAGTATATCAGACTGGAGAAAATGCACGTGGGTGGGTGAACAGGACTTTACGACGTCACAGATGACACAACTGTGTATAACACAGAAGTATGAGGAAAGAAGCATCAGTAAGCAAAATGGTTTCTGTGCCCTTCTAGTGCTACCTTCTGGCGGCATAGGTATTCAATATATTTATTTTGGAATGCACTAGCGACCCCACTCCACAACTGTAATCCATTTAATAACTAACCCTGCTTTCCATTGGTCTGCCCTATGTTAAATAGTCCCCACTGACCATTTACTAAACACCCCAGATGAAGCATCAGTGAAACACGTCAGTGCTTTTCACTGGTCTGTCCTATGTTAAATAGTCTCCTCCGGCCATTTACCAGCTAACCCAGATGAAGCATTGACTCGGTGTGAATACATCTCCTAGATCATGGCTACATAGTCCTCTGATCTTTTGATCTATATATATATAATTGTCTAAGGGGTACTTGCGTCTGTCTGTCGCGGAAATCCCAGGTCGCTGATTGGTCGCGAATTGGCCCCTCCCTACTCCCCTCCAGTCAGCGGCCACATAGGGTTTTAGCAGTCTGTTAACGTTGCTATTAACCCTGTGTGACCAACTTTTTACTATTGATGCTGCCTATGCAGCATCAATAGTAAAAACATATAATGTTAAAAATAATAAAAAAATAAAAAATCATTATATTCTCACATTCCGGCGCCTTTCCCGCTCCTCGCGACGCTCCGGTCCCAAAAATGCATTTCGGCAATGACCGGAGATGATGTAGCGGTCTCGCGAGATGATGACGTAGCGGTCTTGCGAGACCGCTACATCATAACGTGTTATTGCAGCAATGCATTCTTGGGACCGGAGCGTCGCGAGGAGCATCGCTAAATGCCTGGGCTGAACCCGGTGGCCGCCGGAAGGTGAGTATGTAACTATTTTTTATTTTAATTATTTTTTTAACAGGGATATGGTGCCCACATTGCTATATACTACGTGGGCTATGTTAAATACTATGTGGGCTGTGTTAGATACTACATGGGCTGTGTTATATACTATGTCTCTGTGCTATATACTACGTGGGCTGTGCTATATACTACGTGGCTGGGCAATATACTACGTGGCTGTTATATACTACGTGGGCTGTGTTATATACTATGTGGGCTGTGTTATGTACTACGTGGGCTGTGTTATGTACTACGTGGGCTGTGTTATATACTATGTGGGCTGTGTTATATACTGCATGGGCTGTCCTAAATACTACGTGGGCTGTGCTATATACTACTATACATATTCTAGAAAACCCGATGCGTTAGAATTGGGCCACCATCTGGTACTTTATAATTATTTAGAATTTTTTTTTTATAGGGGAGGAAAAAAAGTCCCATCAGGAAGGGTTATTCTAATGTGTTTGTGGGCTTGAATAGCTGTCTGCACAAATCTCCCATAAATATGCACACCTCTGCCAACCATACATGTGGTTTCAATGGGTAGAGAAGAAAAAGGTGATGCCATCCTTCTCTGGCAGTGGCTTATCTTCTGTAGGGACAAAGGACTGGGCATTTTAAAATCCATCTTAGAACTCATTGGTTGATCTAATAATTTCAGAGGTGTCCATGACGCTGGGCCGAGGAACTGCAAAAGTATAGACTACACTAGTCCGGCTGCCATGGAGGACTAGACTGGATACCGGACAGTGGCAGAGTGAACCTTCTTGTTCATCTCTAGATAGAAAATTGTGTTTTTCTTCCAATGTCAGCTACATGGCTGGCAATTTACAGCAGTCATGGGACAATTATTTGGTCACCCATGCTTCACAGAAATGTATAACCCCCGTTCTATTTGTCGCTTGCCCCACGTTTGACACTACGACTGTCTAGGAACGACCGTATTTAATAGAGGGTGAGAGGATTCACTACCTGTGATTGGATTTCATTGGCAGAGTTTGTCCGTTTTCCATACAAGCAGGTCTTCTGAACATGTGCAGAAAATCTTCCCAACAAATCCGATCCGTGGTTCCGAATTTGAACCTGGAATCAAAAAACCAAGAAGGCAATGTTTATGTGTGAGCCACGATTCTCTGGCACATGTCAGATTTTATTTTTCTGACATTTTTTTTATTTTCAACATTTACAAAAATTGAACCACAAAATATTCCAAAATCACTAAATATGGCACAAACAGAAACACATTTTCTTGATACAATTGTTTGTTTATTTCTTGTTGAGTCTCAATACTGGAGTCATTTAATTTCCCTCCATGTTTCACCAGTTGCATTATGATCTATTGTCATTCTTTTCCAATAATTTGCAGACAACACAAGACAGATGATGTTTTACATCCCCAGCCATTGTGCACCGACCAAGCCAATATGTTAGAGCATTGTACTTCAGTAGGATAATAATATTCTGTAAATTTGCTTAAAAATTGGACTGTTTTGTGATGTTTTTGTGGGGTACAATAATATAAAATCTAGTGAGTCAAGTTTCAACAGGCAGACTGGTAATTAGCATTGGTGATGATCATCGGTTCCCAGAACATTTGAACCGCCGGGATGTCGACAGGGTGATTAATTTGCGTTTTGGTGGCCATATTTACCAGTAGTGGATGGAATGCCCTCGTTCCTTCTTCAGGACTTCTGATAGCCACATCTGACAATAGTTGACCGTGAAAAAACACACACATGTCCACTTCAGTCTCTCCTTAACCAGCGCATCAATTCACCAGAACATCAGTCCAGACTAATGTTTCGTTCATGACCCCTGGCTATGTTCTTGACTTTGCAACAAGATCTTTTCTACAATGCCACATTTAGTAATATCAGTGATGGCAGTATAGGGATCTAGAAGCTTTTTTTTGGACCAAAACAGACCCCAATTTGCTATTCTTGAGTAGAAAAAAAAAATCAGGACTGAGCCAGGAAATTTAAGACTGTTGGCCGCTGCTATTCTGGAGACCTCCTTTGAGAAAATGGATTCTCATGATTAAAAGGTTGTCCTAACTGGGAACGATTTGTCTTGGCTGCATCTCCATTCCTTAGCATTATATGCAGTCGCTCGATATTGGTGATCATTGATAGTTCATAGACTTTATTTATTTTTAACGGCCTTCAGCTCGATCCCGAGTCATGGCGACTTGATGGATGAATGATCCATAGGAACATCGATCTTGTACAATTCTAGATAGGTCCAACGGGGTCTTCTCAACCGTTATCTTGATTGCATGAAGCCATCAGGTTGCTGGTCTTCATCTTCACCTCTATTCTTTCCACCATAATGTCCTTCTCCAGTGATTGCTCTCTTCGTATGATGTGTCCAAAGAAAGCAAGTCATAGCTTGGTGATCTTTGCTTTGAGTGACATGTTTGACTTGATTTGTTCCAAAATTAATGTGTTTGTTCTTCTTGCCATCCATGGTATTGATAACATCCTTCTCCAGCACATTTTAAAGGCGTTAATTCTTCTTCTGTCTTGTTTCTTTATTGTCCATATTTCGCATCCATATGTTACCACAGGAAAGACCAGACTATGTAGGAGTCATGTCTTCGCCATCAATGATTTGAAGACCTTGTCCAGTGACTTCATTTTTGATTTGCCCAAAGCTTTTCTCCTATTGACTTCCGAGATCATTGATTCGAATAGTTCATAAACTACTCATGACAATTTGATATTCTAAATTTAAGCCATCGTAGCTGTCGGACAAACTCCAATTTGGTGACCTCCTCCCATACACATTAGATGGTTGGATGACCTGGTTTGCCCTTTAGTCTTTTAAAGGTGGTCTCAGATGTTTGTGGGGTGCAGTGATATTGTAAAACGTCATTATTAAATTATAAAATCTTGACTTGCTCAAGCACATGTAGGAAGGGGAAGAACCAAATGCCAAAAGCATTAGTGAAGGGTCACACAACCAAAACAGTGGCCATGTTTTGGAGCCAAAAACTAAAGTCGTAGCTGTAATATGCCTACTCTGTTAGTTGGAATTCAGCAATATGATCCACAGACGTACCACACAAAAAAAGAAGAAACCAAATAATTCCAAAAAGTCTGATAATCATCATGTTAATTATAATAAAAGAAAGAAATACTCATCTAAATCCAGGTATTACTGCAGCAGGCGGCGAGTTCTTTTAATTACTTTTCTTAATAACCTTCAAATTAACTAATTTGAGCCAACATTCTATTTATTAGAAACTGAATGCTGTAAGCTGGAGAGTGGGATAGATATGTTAACCTCTTAAAGGGAACTTATCAGGAATTTTTTACTACCAAAACTAGTGGAATGACTGTATAGATCCTAGTAGAATAATAAAAATGATACCTGTCTTGTAGTAATCGCATGTGCCAGCCCTGAGAAAATGAGCTTCAAAGTTATATGCAAATCAGCCTGGAAGTGCCTGAGTGCACTGACACGCCCCCAAGGTACTTACACGCTAATCTGCATGTGGATTCAAAGCTCTATATCTCAGCGCTGGCACATCCGATTACTACAAGACAGGTATCATTTTTATTGTTGTACTAAGACTTATACAGCCGTAACCCTTGTTTTGGTAGTAAACTCATTCTGGTAGGGTCTCTTTAAGGCCGTAGCCTATTAGTGTGGCAAAAGGATGCTGCAATTTAGTCCCAATTATTGAGGCACCTTCCTTTGTATTTGTATGCAGAGGCGACTGTTGAGATCACTAGCAGAAACATGCCTGCACATCTGCAGGTAGGGTTAATAGACTCTATAAATGCGCTAAATACACTACACTCATAAAGTAAAGGCTTTATTTTCGGGAAACTGGAACGACTGAAAATTCTGCATAACGCCTCTCATTATAGATGTACTGCTCATCTCAGAATCGCTGTTCCTATTTTTGGAGGCATTGTGCTTCTAGGAGTAAATCATCGCAGGTAAGGGAAATTGGAACACCTTTATTTGCCTTCCTTTTGAACACTGTAATCTATTAGTGTATGGAAAAGAAGTTAAAACGAGTCTGCGGAAGCGAAGGTCTGTTTTCAGCAAAAGTAATGGCTTATTATTTTTCTGTGCCGCTATTCGCAAAGGTAATTACTTAAAGGGTTTTGTACCAAGTAAGTTATCACCAATTCATAGGATAGGTCATAACTTTCCGTATATCCGTATGGGGTCTGACCGGTGGAACCCCATCAGTGCCTAGAATGTTGGCAAAGCTCTGTTAGGGTAGGTTCACATGTTGCTTTATTTTTTTCACAATATGCTTTTTGCAGCATTTTCTTTCCCATTCATTTGAATGGGTGAAAAACTCTTGAAATGCTGCAGATTAAAAAAAAAAAAAGGACAAGTAAAGATCCTAGTAGTCTAAATCCCAGCCATTAGTAGGGTAGCACTTATCTCATGGTTATTAACCCTTTAAAAATGGGATTATCCTGATACAATATCTCTGTCTAGTAGAGGGTCAGTCGAGGAGGAGCAAGAAACAGGGATTTTCTTATTTTGGTGACATGTGAGTCCTTTTATGCATCGCCCCTAAAGACTCTATACTCTCACAGTCTATAATATAAATACTTAGGGTAGCTTGAAACTGAACTTGTAAGCGCTACAAGGAGAGGGGATCGGCCCGGTGGTGCAGCTATCCACATTTGACATGCTGAATTTATACATGAGCCAAGTAACCCTTATAATAATAATAATTTTTATTTATATAGCGCCAACATATTCCGCAGCGCTTTACAAATTATAGAGGGGACTTGTACATACAATAGACATTACAGCATAACAGAAATACAGTTCAAAACAGATACCAAGAGGAGTGAGGGCCCTGCTCGTAAGCTTACAAACTATGAGGAAAAGGGGAGACACGAGAGGTGGATGGTAACAATTGCTATAGTTATTCGGACCAGCCATAGTGTAAGGCTTGGGTGTTCATGTAAAGCTGCATGAACCAGTTAATTAATTTTTTTTTTTTTTTTTAATATAGGCCACACAGGGATCGTTAGGTTAATGCATTGAGGCGGTAGGCCAGTCTGAACAAATGAGTTTTTAGGGCACGCTTAAAACTGTGGGGATTGGGGATTAATCGTATTATCCTAGGTAGTGCATTCCAAAGAATCGGCGCAGCACGTGTAAAGTCTTGGAGACGGGAGTGGGAGGTTCTGATTATTGAGGATGCTAACCTGAGGTCATCAGCGGAGCGGAGGGCACGGGTAGGGTGGTAGACTGAGACCAGAGAGGAGATGTAGGGTGGTGCTGAGCCATGGAGTGCTTTGTGGATGAGGGTAGTAGTTTTGTACTGGATTCTTGAGTGGATGGGTAACCAGTGTAATGACTGGCACAAGGTAGAGGCATCGGTGTAACGGTTGGTGAGGAATATGATCCTGGCAGCAGCATTCAGGACAGATTGGAGCGGGGAGAGTTTGGTAAGAGGGAGGCCGATTAGTAGAGAGTTACAATAGTCCAGACGAGAATGAATAAGTGAAACAGTAAGAGTTTTTGCAGAGTCGAAAGTAAGAAAAGGGCGAATTCTAGAAATGTTTTTGAGATGCAGGTAAGAAGAGCGAGCCAGTGATCGGATGTGGGGGGTGAATGAAAGGTCAGAATCAAGGATGACCCCAAGGCAGCGGGCATGTTGCTTTGGAGTAATGGTGGAACCGCAAACGGAGATGGCAATGTCAGGCAAAGGTAGGTTAGTAGAGGGAGAAAACACGAGGAGTTCAGTTTTTGACAGGTTTAGTTTCAGATAGAGGGAGGACATGATGCTAGAGACAGCGGTAAGACAATCACTGGTGTTTTCTAATAAGGCAGGCGTGAGATCAGGAGAAGAAGTGTATAGTTGGATAGTATAGAACCCTTTGTCATTTGTATATACTCCTGATGAACCTCTTAGAATTAGAAGGGGAGAAACGCGTTGAGTATAAAGGGATATATATAAAAAACTGTTAGTCTAAAGGGATATAAAATCTGTATAAATATATTATGATTTTTGGTCTGTATTGGATTTATAAAAAATGGGGATGTCATTAATGAATGAGGTTAATTATGGCCGTCTAGGCATCTTTTGTTGATATAGTGCTGCAGTATATTATTAAGATATCAGAAGGTGGCATGGGGTATGTTTGACATTACAACACATACACTTCCCTATTTTTTTTATGACAACCCCACTACATGTAAAAACAGACCATAAATATATATGTGTTTAGCCTTAGGTTTGAGTTCCTATCTGCCGTTGCAATATTTAAGCTGGCAAAAAATGATATATGAAGTGAGCAAAGGGACACAGGTTACCAAGCCAGTTTAGAACCCTAGATTTAGCTAGTCAGCTATACTGACATATTTATGCCCTTTCAAGCTATCCACATTTTGTATTGTATATGTGATATATTTCTCCCCCTATCCTATTAGGGTGTGATAGGGATAGTAGGGTTAGCCGGCGTTGAGCGGGGGCGCCACGGCGTAGGTAATAAGGGTGCCAACCTCCGCAGGCAGGTAGGGGATAGATAGAGATCGTAGGACTTGGCACTATTCCGCCCTAAAGACTCTATACTAGCCATAATGGCCATACTGCTGGTCCCCGGTCCACCTCCCGTCTCCTCCTCCCATACAGAGCTCCTGTTGTGGTCACCAGGCTGCTGACATTCTCCTTTGGCTAGAAGCTCTGGTGCTCCCTCTCGGTTGCAGTTACGCTGCTTCCATTGAATGGACAGTATGCAACCTAATAAATCTTCATCAATGTCCATCTGGCCCAGGATCTCACCTCCAATGTTCCTTGCCTTAGCCATAAAGTTCTTTAGCTCTGGTCAGTAAGATACTCTTCAGTGCAGTGCTGTCTTCCAGTTAGCAACTCAGCTTGAAGTCAACTTTAATTCTTGTCTGCCACCTGCTATGATCACCCGACAATCTTCCTTTCTGAGTGGCATCTTCTTTTTAGCTTGCACCCCGCCTTTAATTCTTGTCTGCTGCCTGCCCTGACCACCCGACAATCTTCCTTTCTGAGTGGAATCTTCTTTTTAGTTTGCATCCCCGATTTTAATTCTTGTCTGCCGCCTGCACTGACCACCCGACAATCTTCCTTTCTGAGGGGAATCTTCTTTTTAGTTTGCATCCCCGATTTTAATTCTTGTCTGCCGCCTGCACTGACCACCCGACAATCTTCCTTTCTGAGGGGAATCTTCTTTTTAGCTTGCACCCATGGCTTTGATTCTTGTCTGCCGCCTGTCCTGATCACCCGACAATCTTCCTTTCTGAGTGGCATCTTCTTTTTAGCTTGCACCCCTGACTTTGATTCTTGTCTGCTGCCTGTCCTGATCACCCGACAATCTTCCTTTCTGAGTGGCATCTTCTTTTTAGCTTGACCCCTGCCTTTGATTCTTGTCTGCCGCCTGCCCTGACCACCCGACAATCTTCCTTTCTGAGGGTAATCCTCTTTTAGCGTGCAACCCGGCTTTGAATCTTGTCTGCCGCTTGTCCTGACCACCCGACAATCTTCCTTTCTGAGTGGAATCTTCTTTTAGCTTGCACCTCTGGCTTTGATTCTTCTCTGCCGCCTGTCCTGACCACCCGACAATCTTCCTTTCTGAGGGGAGTCTACTTTTTAGCTTGCACCCGGCTTTGATTCTTGTCTGCCGCCTGCCCTGACCACCCAGCATTCTTCCTTTCTGAGGGGAGTCTACTTTTTAGCTTGCACCCGGCTTTGATTCTTGTCTGCTGCCTGCCCTGACCACCCAACATTCTTCCTTTCTGAGTCGAATCTTCTTTTAGATTGCATCCCTGATTTTGATTCTTGTCTGTTGCTTGTCCTGACAACCCAACAATCTTCCTGAGGGGAATCTTCTTTTTAGCTTGCATCCCCGATTTTGATTCTTGTCTGCAAACTGTCCTGACCACTCGTCATTCTTCCTTTCTGAGGGGAATCTTCTTTTTAGCTTGCACCTTCGATTTTGATTCTTGTCTGCCACCAGCCCTGACCACCCGACAATCTTCCTGAGGGGAATCTTCTTTTTTAGCTTGCATCCCCAATTTTGATTCTTGTATTCTACCTGCCCTGACTCCCCAACAATCTTCCTTTCTGAGTGGAATCTTCTTTTAGCTTGCACCCCCAGCTTTGATTCTTGTCTGCCGCCTGCCCTGACCACCTGACAATCTTCCTTTCTGACAGGAATCTTCTTTTTAGCTTGCATCCCCGATTTTGATTCTTGTCTGCCACCTGCCCTGACAACCCAACATTCTTCCTGCGTAGAATTTTCTTTTAGATTGCATCCCCGATTTTGATTCTTGTCTGCCACCTGCCCTGACCACCCAACATTCTTCCTTTCTGAGTCGAATCTTCTTTTAGATTGCATCCCTGATTTTGATTCTTGTCTACCGCCTGCCCTGACCACCCAACAATCTTCGTTTCTAAGGGGAATATTCTTTTTTTGTCGTTGACTCTCTCACGGAGACGCAGCCCACTCAGAAGAGACGCCAAGTCTATTAAGTGGTGTGTGTTTTTAATGAATTCAGCATCTTCTCCTACTCCGGAAAGACAGTCTTGATGAATCGATAGTATTCTTGTTGCTTTTCCTTCATTTTTAAATAAAATACTATAAAGAACAACATAACTGAGGAAGGAACTGGTTGCCTTAGCTGGCCATGTACAAAAGTAGCTCAAAAGACAAACCTAAAAGACAAAAACTACGAGCGAGAAGGACAATAAAAACTGTAACAAACATTAAAAAAAAAAGAGCATGAAAAGTGAAAAGTTTGTATTTTTCATTCTCTGAATAAATTGGAATAATTTTCAGCAAATGGAGCCAGAGGTTAATCCGTCTTCCATGACACTTCAAGAAACTCTGGAGGAAACATCAGGGGTCTTACCTGCTCATTAACTCGTGAAATGTTCGGTCGGGTAGCGTGAAAATAAAGTTATTAATGATTGACTTGAAGGCATCGAGAGGAATGCATCCGGTGTGATCTACGTCAAACGATCTGAAGGCTTTCGCAAGATCCGGGTGGGAGGAGGACATCTGTATGGGAAGACATTGTACAGCCTTTGTTCATAAAACGGGCTTCATTAATTTTTGATAAGACGAAAGTTTTTTTTTTTTTTCTTTTACATTAGCGTATTTGTATTTAATGTCAGATGAGCGTCCTCAGATGTTTAATTGATAAGTTTTTACCGTTGCCTAAAAGCCGACTGTACTATACTAATTAGGCTCAAGTGACAAGTTTTATTCCTTTGGTATAATTACGACTTCTGAAAATGCGCGAGATGTAAAAAAAATTTGGGACCCGTTCTTTGCATTACGGCAGACATTAAATACTACCTGCTGAGTTGGAAAAGTGACTTGAGTCCCTCATATATATATAGATATTAGGAATATCTTTATTAAAAAAGAAAACAACAAAAAAAAACATGTAAAAGTAAATTTCCTATCTGGTAATGCATCTGGAAACACACGCTGAGAAGTTGGTCATATTTCAAAGATAGAAAAATCGAGTTACATTTTTTCTTTTTTTTGTTTATTGATTTGATTTTTTTTCTTTTTAGTCTTTTTTTTTTTAGTATTTTTTTAGGCACTTTTCGCTATAAAATAAAAATAAAAAATAAAAATGATTTATTCCGTCGTCTGTTGATATTGAAGCAAACGCACAGATGGCTACGCCCGCCATCTATATATGGACTGTATTTAAATATAGCGACGCAGCCTCGAGCCGCATTTACACTCGTTTTTCATCTGTCAGTTTATGCTAATTAAAATATTTATGGCAGTAATCTTATATTCAACACACAGAGGGGGGGGGACAGGTCTAGTTTATTAATCTATTTACAGTTAAAAAGAAAAGGCTGAGATACAAGTCTAAGGAAACTTGTAAAAATTAATGAAATGTGCAAATTGTCTCTTCAGACAGGAAGAGGACTCGAACTCTAGAGTCACCTGTAGTTGGATCTAGAGTTCTAGTCCCCTCTGAAGAGACAATTTCATATTTAACTTCCCAGAGGAGTATGCATGGCTTTTAAGTCTCCTCGCTCTGACATAGAGAGTGACATGTCGAGCCTGGCATAAGGAGAAACGTTGCCCCTTAAAAATTAAGAAATGATCCAACAGAGAGTCCCGCAATATAATTAGGGATTATTACAGTCCTATAGGTGAGAGTCAGTTCCAGGTTTATTCCGGTCCATGTGCAACAATGTGCTAGTGGCGCACTCTTAGCTTTCGATTTTTCCTCTTTGACTTCCAAGAAACATAATTTAAGATTATGCCTCGGTCATCTTTTTGTTTCGTCATTTTTTTTTTCCTCTTTCTTATCTTCAAAGGGTGTTTTTTTTTTTAAATTTTTCACTAATATAGTTGTATAAAGGAGCAGTCAGCCGGCCCTAAAAATTGGAAACAGACTGGAACCCAGTGCTCGGACTGGCCGACGGAACTACCGACCCGAGTGTGACAGCTGCATAGAAATACATGAAGATGTAATTATAGGGTAGGGAGAGCCACCGGCCAGTCCGAGCATTACGTTACGATTTCCATTCGATTTATACGACCGCCTGAATGTGCAAGTTCTTAATTTTTTTACAGGTCGAGCTGTAGTTTTGAGTTGCATAATTTAATTTACCATATAATGTACTGAAAAAAAAAAATCTTTGAGGAGTTGCATGGAGAAAAAAAAAAAACATTATTATTTTTTATTATTATTATTATTTTTTCTTGCTTTTTATTTTATATTACTATTATTATTATATGACTTTTTTATTAGCACTAATTTGATGAAATTGCACCTTTTTTCATTTCATTTTATTAAATGATTATTATTATGTGACTTTTTATTAGTACTAACTAGATGGTGGCCCGATTCTAACGCATCGGGTATTCTAGAATATGTATGTATATAGCAGCCACATAGTATATAGCACAGGCCACGTAGTATATAGGAGCCATGTAGTATATAGCAGACAAATACGACGTGGCCTGTGCTATATACTATGTGGCTGCTATATACATACATACATGCATATTGTAGAATACCCGATGCGTTAATACAGGCCACACAATGTATAACAGTGGCCATGCAGTATATAACACAGCCCAAATAGTATATAGCACAGCCCACGCAGTATATAACACAGGCGACGTAGTATATAACACAGGCCACATAGTATCTAACACTGGCCACGTAGTATATAGCAGCCACGTGGTATATAACGCAGCCCACGCGGTATATAACACTGCCCACGCGGTATATAACACTGCCCACATAGTATCTAACACTGGCCACGTAGTATATAGCAATAGTAAAAAGTTGGGGACACACAGGGTTAATAGCAGCGTTCAGGCTACTTTCACTCGAGCGTCAGAATCTCCCTGTCGCAATGCGTAGGGCAGAGATTCTGACGCTAGCGTTTGACGCATTGCACAACGGGTGCAGCGGATGGATTTCTCCGGCGCATCCGCTGCCCCATTGTGAGGTGCGGGGAGGTGGGGGCGGAGTTCCGGCCGCGCATGCGCGGTCGGAACAAGCGGTCCGTCAGGAGCAAAAAACGTTACATGTAACTTTTTTGCTCCTTGCGGTCCGCCACAACACAGCGCAACTGTCGCACGATGGTTGCGACGTGTGGCAAAGCGTCGCTAATGTTAATCTATGGGGCAAAAACGCATCCTGCAAACAACTTTGCAGGATGTGTTTTTTGCCATAAACGACGCATTTCGACGTCTGGCAAAAAACGCCAGTGTGAAAGTAGCCTAACGGAGTGCGGTACCCGCGGCCCGTTACCGCTGGCATTAACCCTGTGTGAGCGGTGAGTGGAGGCGAGTATGCGGGCACCGGGCACTGACTGCGGGGAGTAGGGGAGGGACTAATCGGACTGTGCCCGTCGCTGATTGGTCGCGGCAGCTATGACAGGCAGCTGGCGAGACCAATCAGCGACGCGGGATTTCCGTTACGGAAGTTGCAGACAGACAGACAGAAGTACCCCTTAGACAATTATATATATAGATTTGAGGAATTTTCACCTTTTTTCTTGCTTTTCATTTTATTTTACTATTATTATTATTATTATGTGACTTTTTTATTAGTACTAATTTGAGGAATTTGTACCCTTTTTCTTGCTTTTCATTTTTATTATTATTATTACTATTATTATGTGACTTTAATTTGTATTAATTTGATGAAATTGCACTTTTTTCCTTGCTTTTCATTTTATTTTTTTATTATTATTATTTTTATTATTATGTGACTTTTTTATTAGTACCAATTTGAGGAATTTGCACCTTTTTCTTGCTTTTCATTTTATTATTGTTATTATTATTATTATTATTATGTGACTTTTTTATTAGTACTAATTTGAGGAATTTGCACCTTTTTTCTTGCTTTTCATTTTTTTTTAGGAGCTGAGAAAAAAAAAATTTCTGGCATTTTTTTTTTAGTGAATGTATAAGTTCTGACTTTTATAGTTGTAAAAAAAGAAATGTTTTGGTTTTTTTAGTTACAGAATTGGAATAGGGAAGGTGATGGCACAGGCTTTTACATTTTTTTTGCACTCAATCGCCTTCTTAGTTGGGGTGATAGGTGACCTCCCTCCTTTTTGACCACTTAGATGCTGCAGTCGTCACTTAGGCATATGGTCGCCGGGTCGCCCATAGTATAGGCCCGCCGTGTGCTGCCACTGCGCAGGACAAGCAATGCTGTAACATGGATCTTTAATGGATGAAACCTCCATGTGCCCCGGTATAAAACCAGAAGCACATGGCGGTACAATATGGGCCTATAGTGTGTGTGGGAGCCCCTGAGGGCCCGCAAAATCTGTGCCAAATTCACAATAAGGATTTTATCCCCCATTTTCGTCATATTCGTTCAATGAAAAAAAAAAAAATGTAACGGGTAAAAAAGTGACACAATGAAAAATGAAATCCCAGTGCAGCAGCATCTGCCCGTCATGTAATTGTAAAACTTGCCTTACAGCCACACATACACGGATAGTGTTTTTTTTCTCTGTCGGCTGTTTACTTAAGCAACGACAGATGGTTTTAGGATTGGAAATTAACTTGCCTTTAATTGAACACACATTTGCTTCCTATAATATGTCCGCACCACAGCCAAGCAATGTATCTAAATGCTATATATATATATATTTGTGTGTGAATAAATGTGATTTATTTTTATTTATTTATTTATTTATTTTTTTTTGGGGGGGGGGGCGGGTGTCAAAAATGGGATCAGGCAAATTTTTCGGGTTGTCCTGTAGTTATAATGGTAGAATATTTCTCATGCTTTGGCTCATTTACCCCATAGGTCTCTTTCTACTACTTACTTTATAAAGGATTAGGCTTAAAAGCAGTAAACTGGGGAAGATGAATGAAAACTGCGAGCTGTTGCCTATAGCAACCGGTTTGGAATGCAGTTTTGAATTCTTTTGCATTCCAAATTGATGCTATGAGTTAGGCTGGAGTCACGCACGACGTATAAAAATACCGTCCGTTTTTTACAGGACCAAATAAGCAGAAATGTTCCCTGAACATTGATCCGTATGTCATCCGTTGACAAGGTGTGGCTGCGTATTTTGCGCATGTAAACCTCTATATGGCATCCGTATAACCATGATTATTGCCCCCCTGGCTAAAAACATCTGCCCCCAGCCACCCCAGAAAAGGTACATCTGTAAGATGCGCCTATTCTGGCACTTAGCCTCTCTCTTCCCATTCCCCTGTAGCTGTGGGATATGGGGTAATAAGGGGTTAATGTCACCTTGCTATCGTAAGGTGACATTAAGCCTGGTTAATAATGGAGAGATGTCAATGAGACACCTATCCATTATTAATCCAATAGTAGGAAAGGGTTAAAAATAAGCACACACGTTAAGAATAAAGTATTTTAATGAAAGAAAGAAACACACAGGTTTTAAAATCTTTATTGTACGCTCAATCCAACCGAAGCCCTCGTTGTCCTGGAAAAAAATGCAGTAATCCATCGCAAAGGGGTTAAATTCATTTACAACCAGGAGCGGTGCTGATGCTGCTGCTCCTGGCTGTAAAAGACTGGGGAATTAAGGAAATGCAGGGGGCGGAGCTTTGGTGACTAGCGGTGACGTCACCGAAGCTGCGCCCCCTGGTGGCATAAACTTATATGAACTGTAGCGTGAGAAAATATGCAGAAAAATTCCCACGCTACAGTTCAAATGAGTTTATGCCACCAGGGGGCATAAGCTTCGGTAACGGCACCGCAAGTGCCCTAAGCTCCGCCCCCTGCATTTCATTCATTCCCCAGTCTTTTACAGCAAGGAGCAGTCAAATTAGCAGCGCTCCTGGCTGTAACTGTATTTAACCCCTTCAGATGGATTTACAGCGTGGGACATGACTGTGCGGCGGACAAGTACGGGATATTGTTGCTTTTTTATTTTCCTTTCTTTACAGGAGAACGAGGATTGTCAGTTGGATTGAGCGTACAACAAAAATAATAAAAGCTCGTGTGTTTATTTATTTCATTAAAATACTTTATTCTTAATGTGTGTGTGTATTTGTAACCCTTTCCTACTATTGGATTAATAATGGATAGGTGTCGTATTGACACCTCTCCTTTATTAACTAGGCTTAATGTCACCTTACAATAGCAAGGTGACATTAGCCCCTTATTACCCCATATCCCACCACTACAGGATAGTGGGAAGAGAGTGGCTAAGTGCCAGAATAGGAGCATATGTGAGGAATACGTAAAAATATAACGGATATGCAATGGTTTATTCTGATCCATTCTATTCTAACCTGTCAGTGTGATTTTACTGTACACTGCGCTGAATTGCCGGCTTTTCTATAGGACACAAGTGCGTATTTATCGCTATCACAGGTGTGGTCCGTGTGTAATCCGTATTTTTCTCACCCCCATAGACTTTCATTGGCGTATTTTTGGAGGAATACGCTGACAGTCGCAGCACGCTGCAAATTTCTCAGCCTGTTAAATACAGCCGAGAAATATACGGCTGATGGAAGCTGCCCCACAGAGAAACATTGGTCCGAGTGCAATGCCTTGTTTTTGCGCCTCTCAATCGTCCGTATTTCTCTCTAGTGTGACCCCGGCCTCACTGCTACACATTTTGAAAGTTACCCACTGAAGACCATAAGGCGAAACCACTGAAGACCATGAGGCGAAACCACTGAAGACCATGAGGCGAAACTAGTTTGTCTTCAATCAATCGGCTCTTATCCATACTAACTTGCCTAATATTTCATGATATTTTTCTAGTTTCTTGTGGGTTACTGATAATATCCTTAATATTTAGTGTCTCAATAACAATATTAACCCTGGTGTTTAGTATGACAAAATAATATGTCGGTTATCTTTATATTTTTATCTGATTTTATATATCTTTAATAATATTCTATTACTAACAATATTATCCCTTGAATTTTGTGAGTTACTGATAAAAGTCCTTCATATTTATTTTATCAATAACAATGTTATCCCTGGTGTCTAGGGGTTCAATATCATCCCTGGTATCTTTTGATATCTTTTGATAACAACCTTTGTGTCCCATGTATCAATATCAATATTATCCCTGGTGTCTACATAGTAACATAGTTATTAAGGTTGAAGGAAGACGTTAAGTCCATCTAGTTCAACCCATAGCCTAACCTAACATGCCCTAACATGTTGATCCAGAGGAAGGCAAAAAAAACCCATGTGGCAAAGAGTAAGCTCCACATTGGGGAAAAAAATTCCTTCCCGACTCCACATACGGCAATCAGACTAGTTCCCTGGATCAACGCGCTATCAAGGAATCTAGTGTATATACCCTGTAACATTATACTTTTCCAGAAAGGTATCCAGTCCCCTCTTACATTTAAGTAATGAATCACTCATTACAGCATCATACGGCAGAGAGTTCCATAGTCTCACTGCTCTTACAGTAAAGAATCCGCGTCTGTTATTATGCTTAAACCTTCTTTCCTCCAGACGCAGAGGATGCCCCCTAGTCCCGGTTTCAGGTCTATGATTAAAAAGATCATCAGAAAGGTCTTTGTACTGTCCCCTCATATATTTATACATTAACATAAGATCACCCCTTAGTCTTCGTTTTTCCAAACTAAATAGCCCCAAGTGTAATAACCTATCTTGGTATTGCAGACCCCCCAGTCCTCTAATAACCTTGGTCGCTCTTCTCTGCACCCGCTCCAGTTCAGCTATGTCTTTCTTAAACACCGGAGACCAGAACTGTGCACAGTATTCTAAGTGCGGTCGAACTAGTGACTTGTATAGAGGTAAAATTATGTTCTCCTCATGAGCATCTATGCCTCTTTTAATGCATCCCATTATTTTATTTGCCTTTGTAGCAGCTGCCTGACACTGGCCACTGAATATGAGTTTGTCATCCACCCATACACCCAGGTCTTTTTCATTGGCGGTTTTGCCCAGAGTTTTAGAATTAAGCGCATAATTATACATCTTATTACTTCTACCCAAGTGCATGAACTTACATTTATCCCCATTAAAGCTCATTTGCCATTTATCAGCCCAAGCTTCTAGTTTACATAAATCATCCTGTAATATAAAATTGTCCTCCTCTGTATTAATTACCCTGCAGAGTTTAGTGTCATCTGCAAATATTGAAATTCTGCTCTGAATGCCCCCTACAAGGTCATTAATAAATATGTTAAAAAGAAGAGGGCCCAATACTGACCCCTGTGGTACCCCACTGCTAACCGCTACCCAGTCCGAGTGTGTTCCATTAATAACCACCCTTTGTTTCCTATCCCTGAGCCAGCTCTTAACCCACTTACACATATTTTCCCCTATCCCCATTATTCTCATTTTATGTATCAACCTTTTGTGTGGCACCGTATCAAAAGCTTTTGAAAAGTCCATATACACTACATCCACTGGGTTCCCTTGGTCCAGTCCGGAACTTACCTCTTCATAGAAATTGATCAGATTTGTCTGACAGGAACGGTCCCTAGTTAACACATGCTGATATTATTCTAGTGTGTTTAGTTCAATATTATTCTTGGTGTCTAGGGGTTCAATATTATCACTGGTGTCTAGGGGTTCGATATTATCCCGGTGCCTAGGGGTTTGATATTATCCATGGTCTCTAGGGGCTCGATATTATCCCTGGTGTCTAGGGGTTCAATATTAATGTCTAGGGGTTCGATATTATCCATGGTGTCTAAGGGCTCAATATTATCCCTGGTGTCTAGGGGCTCGATATTATCCCTGGCATCTAGGGGCTCGATATTATCCCTGGTGTCTAGGGGCTCGATATTATCCCTGGTGTCTAGAGGTTCGATATTATCCCTGGTGTCTAGAGGTTCGATATTATCCCTGGTGTCTAGGGGTTTGATATTATCCCTGGTGTCTAGAGGCTCGATATTATCCCTGGTGTCTAGAGGCTCGATATTATCCCTGGTGTCTAGAGGTTCGATATCATCCCTGGTGTCTAGGGGTTCAATATTATCCATGGTGTCTAGAGGCTCGATATTATCCCTGGTGTCTAGGGGTTCAATATTATCCATGGTGTCTAGAGGCTCGATATTATCCCTGGTGTCTAGAGGCTCGATATTATCCCTGGTGTCTAGAGGCTCAATATTATCCCTGGTGTCTAGAGGCTCGATATTATCCCTGGTGTCTAGAGGCTCGATATTATCCCTAGTGTCTAGGGGTTCGATATTATCCATGGTCTCTAGGGGCTCGATATTATCCCTGGTGTCTAGGGGTTCAATATTAATGTCTAGGGGTTCGATATTATCCATGGTGTCTAGGGGCTCAATATTATCCCTGGGGTCTAGGGGTTCGATATTATCCATGGTGTCTAGGGGCTCAATATTATCCCTGGTGTCTAGGGGTTCGATATTATCCCTGGTGTCTAGGGGCTCAATATTACACCTGGTGTCTAGGGGTTCGATATTATCCCTGGTGTCTAGGGGCTCAATATTATACCTGGTGTCTAGGGGCTCGATATTATCCCTGGTGTCTAGGGGCTCAATATTATCCCTGGTGTCTAGGGGCTCAATATTATCCCTAGTGTCTAGGGGCTCGATATTATCCCTGGTGTCTAGGGGTTCAATGTTATCCCTGGTGTCTAGGGGCTCAATATTATCCCTGATGTTTAGGGGTTCGATATTATCCATGGTGTCTAGGGGTTCAATGTTATCCCTGGTGTCTAGGGGCTCAATATTATCCCTGATGTTTAGGGGTTCGATATTATCCATGGTGTCTAGGGGTTCGATATTATCCCTGGTGTCTAGGGGTTCGATATTATCCCTGGTGTCTAGGGGTTCGATATTATCCCTGGTGTCTAGGGGTTCGATATTATCCCTGGTGTCTAGGGGTTCGATATTATCCCTGGTGTCTAGGAGTACAATATTATTCCTGGTGTCTTTTTGAGATACTGATAATACCCTTTGAGTCTCATGTATCAATAATATTATCCCTGGTTATTAGGGGTTCAATAATATCTCTAGTGTCTACATTACTGATAATATCCTTCAAGTCTAATGTACCAATAACAGTATTATTCTTCCTGTCTAGGAGTTTAATATTATTCATGGTGCCTTTTGGGATACTGATAATATCCTTCACGTTCTCCAAGCCTAACAACACCATCCCTGGTGTTTAGTGTTTTTTTTAATAATATCCTTAGTGTTTTGTAGAAATTAAATTGGGGAAATAATTTCTGGAACCCAATAGTGGAGATTTACTGTATTTTTTTCATCTTTGGTGTTTAGTCCGTGATAAATAATAAGTCTGATACCTGGTGGAGACAAAAATATTACCCCTGGTGTCCTAGTGTCTAGTGGTTTAATAGATATATTTTTTTTTATTACCTTTTTCCTGAAAATCCCTTCGAGGTCCTCCAATGTGCACTCCTCAGGGTTAAACGCATTGGATACAGATGGTGATCTCCACCTTTTCTGCTTCTCCCGTTGTATCTTGGTCGCCTCCCAGTTTAATGCTGTTGAGAAACATTGTAAATTAGAAAAAAAAAATGTTTTTTTTTTTATATACAGTCCACATTCAAAGCAAAATGCATGAAAAGAATGGCAACACCTCAAAGGTCCGATCTTATAAAGTTGTAGGGTATCACCTGTTTTAGGACACAGGCGTGCCAGCTACAGTCTACATGTTAAAGTGAACCCATCAGTAAAGGTAATGACTTTATTATAGGGACCAACTACATGTATTAAAGGGTTAATCCTATCTTCACAGATGGATATCGTATTGGATAGAGCTTGTAAAAACAAGCACTTTTGCAATTTACTGCTTCTTAAAATTTGCAGCCGTTCTTGAGATATTAACATTTTCCTTTTGTTAACAGCTTGTTGCCTTGGAGACCGACCACCTCTGCTGTCTAGCATTTAAGCACTGCGCTGAAAACTGAAGCTGGCCTAGATCAGGAGGTTATTGCGAGAGATCAAGAGGTTATTGCGTGCTCCAGAGATCTCAGCCTGCTTCGAAACAGCACTTACAAAAGAGGAAAGAACTTGTAAACAATTTACATGTTCTACTTTCTAACAGCGGTGGTCGATCTCCCAGGCAACGAACTGTGGAAACGAAAGACAAGTGTAAATATCTCGAGAACGGCTGAAAATTTTAACATGCAGTAAATTGCAAAATTGATTGTTTTTACAATAACTATCCGAAAATATCAATTTATGAAGAAGGGAATATAACCCTTTAAGGAATTTTTTAGCTGGATGACAACTCTGAATGTCCCCATTATGCTTCTAAAAGGGGTTCTCACAAAGCTTTACTGCTTTCTGCTTGTCGCTGCATAGCGAAATGGATCCGAATTTCTGTGCTGATGAACTTTTATTCTATTTTTATATAGGGACTGCTTACGCACAAGCATGGAGGTAAAGAGTTCGTTAAAAACTAACATAAAAGAAGCATAAATTGGTAACGAGAACACAACAGATATATTATCAGGAGCCATAAAGGACTAAACACTCTCCGTAGAGATGTCAGTCACTTCTTCCTATAAAAGGGGACGGTTCACTTTAACAGTTGACCAAAACGAAGCAAATGTAACACAAATAACAACAAATACAATAATAAAGTAAGAAGTAGAACAAGTACTAGAAACACGCGAGCACTCACTTTATCGGAGGAGAAGCGGATTCCATGAAAATAATGGACAGGGGAAAAAACAGGAATAAGCAGCAGAAAGTGTTATTTTTCAGACTCAGCAAACGTGGGGTTATCAGCCCCCCCCATAACGGCACCGGTCCTTATAGGACTATAAGACGTATATAAGGAGCTCGACTATAGGGGTTTGTACACATGTTGGTAAATCTGCTTAAATTAACGATCGTCGGCTAAAAGCTCCAGTCCCGGTCCCCCTCTTATTTTCTATATTGGAATTATTTATTACATTTTTAGTATTTTCTTCCTATCACTATTTTTTATGGTGTTATGGTATATTATGTGTTAATAAAATTGAATATTTTGTAATTATTTAGATTGATTTTGCTTAATTTTTTTGAACAAAATTTTTGGTGGGTTTCTGTGACAGAGAAGGGGGCTGGTTTTGCTACTGAAATGGGCAACCAGCCAGCCCCCTTCTGTACATCGCCTGCAAATGAAAAGGGGTCTGGATTTATTATTGAAATGGCCTTCTATACATTGGACAGAAAAGTAAAGGAACCTGGCTTTACTACTGAAATAAGCTGTCAGCCAGCCCCCTTCTATACATGGGCCGCAACAAAACGAGGATTCAACCACCCCCCTTCTTTCAGCCAACCCCCTTCTATGCATGAGAAACAACGGTAAAGGGCACTGGCTTTAGTATTGAAACAAGCAGCAAGTCAGCCCCCTTCTTTACATTGTGAACAACAGAAAAGGGCACTGGTTTTTCTATTCAAATGAGCAACCATCAGCCCCATTCTATACATAGGATACGACAGTAAAGGGCACTGGCTTTTCTATAAAAATGAGCAGTCAACCAGTCCCCTTCTATATATGGGCTGTAACAGGGAAGGGGGTTGGTTTCAGTAGTGAAATGAGAAATCAGCCAGCCCCCTTCTATACATAGACTGCAACAAGAAAGGGCTCCGGCTTTACATTGAAATGGGCAATCAGCCAGCCCCCTTCTATACAGTGCTGCAGTAGAAGACATCTGGCATGCATTGTTCAAACCTTGCACAACCCCTTTAAGGAAACCAACTAATCACACGACGAATTGAGTCACCTTGTGCGACGTTCTCCTGCCCGGGTCCGCTCTGCCGTTCTACACTGACGCCGAGATTTCTCAGCAGCTCCTTGTAGTCCAGCGTGTGCTTCTTACCGATACAGTAATGGCTCCAGAATCTGAGAAAAGCGAGTAGACGTTATAAAGACAGCTTATAATGGTCAGGTCGTATGTGCACAGGACATAAGAAGAAGGTCCAGGGGGTCACCGGCCGTACACGAGGGCCAGAGGCCAGGGCTAGATGGCAACTCCAACATGCCAAGGACTCACCGCTAGGGACTGTAGGTTGTGAGCCCCGATGGGGACAATGATGATGATGTTTGTAAAGCGCTGCAGAATAAGATGGCGCTATATAAGTGAGCGTAATAAATAATGAACTTTGTACAAAAGGCTTCATCTAAGATTCACCCTCCAAGGGGTCGATATGGAGCGTCCGGAGCGCAAAGCGAGCGAGGAAATGTGTCACCATCAGTGAGGAGACAACTGCAAAGCGTCATCACAGGGGCTGCAGCAATATACTGCCCTATCTACAGTGTGCATGTGCTCCACCTGTACTATATGTACTGTACCGTGCTCCACCAGTACTATATGTACTGTACCGCACTCCCATGTACTATATGTACTGTATCGTGCTCCTCCTGTACTATACCGCGCTCCTCCTGTACTATATGTACTGTACCACACTCCACCTGTTCTATATGTACTGTACTGTGCTCCACCTGTACTATATGTACTGTACCACACTCCCCTATACTATATGTACTGTACCGTGCTCCACCTGTACTATATGTACTGTACCGCACTCCCATGTACTATATGCACTGTACCGCGCTCCTCCTGTACTATACCGCGCTCCTCCTGTACTATAGGTACTGTACCACACTCCACCTGTTCTATATGTACTGTACTGTGCTCCACCTGTACTATATGTACTGTACCACACTCCCCTATACTATATGTACTGTATCGTGCTCCTCCTGTACTAGACCGCGCTCCTCCTGTACTATATGTACTGTACCGCACTCCCCTATACTATATGTACTGTATCGTGCTCCTCCTGTACTATACCGCACTCCTCCTGTACTATATGTACTGTACCACACTCCACCTGTTCTATATGTACTGTACTGTGCTCCACCTGTACTACATGTACTGTACCACACTCCACCTGTTCTATGTGTACTGTACCACACTCCACCTGTACTATATGTACTGTACCGCACTCCCCTGTACTATATGTAATGTACCGCGCTCCTCTTGGACTATACCGCGCTCCTCATGTACTGTACCACACTCCACCTGTTCTATATGTACTGTACTCCATCTGTACTACATGTACTGTACCACACTCCACCTGTTCTATGTGTACTGTACCACACTCCACCTGTACTATATGTACTGTACCACACTCCACCTGTTCTATGTGTACTGTACCACACTCCACCTGTACTATATGTAATGTACCGCACTCCCCTGTAATATATGTAATGTACCGCGCTCCTCTTGGACTATACCGCGCTCCTCATGTACTGTACCACACTCCACCTGTTCTATATGTACTGTACTCCATCTGTACTACATGTACTGTACCACACTCCACCTGTTCTATGTGTACTGTTCCACACTCCATCTGTACTACATGTACTGTACCACACTCCGCCTGTACTATATGTACTGTACCGCGCGCCTCCTGTACTATACTGCGCTCCTTCTGTACTATATGTACTGTACCACACTTCACCTGTTCTATATGTACTGTACTGTGCTCCACCTGTACTACATGTACTGTACCACACTCCACCTGTTCTATATGTACTGTACCACACTCACCTGTACTATATGTACTGTACCGTGCTCCACCTGTACTGTGTACTGTACCGCACTCCCCTGTACTATATGTAATGCACCGCGCTCCTCCTGTACTATACCGCGCTCCTCTTGTGCTATATGTACTTACCACACTCCACCTGTTCTATATGTACTGTACCGTGCTCCACCTGTACTATATGTACTGTACCGCACTCCCCTATACTATATGTACTGTACCGCGCTCCTCCTGTAGTATACCGTGCTCCTCCTGTACTATATGTACTGTACCACACTCCACGTGTTCGATATGTACTGTACTGTGCTCCACCTGTACTAAATGTACTGCACCACACTCCACCTGTTCTATGTGTACTGTACCACACTCCACCTGTACTATATGTACTGTACCGCACTCCCCTGTACTATATGTACTGTACCACACTCCACCTGTGCTATATCTACTGTACTGTGCTCCACCTGTACTATATGTACTGTACCACACTCCACCTGTACTATATCTACTGTACCGCTCTCCACCTTTCCAACATGTACTGTAGCACTCCATATGTTCTACATGTACTGTACCGCTCTCCACCTGTTCTACACATACTGTACCGCTCTCCACCTGTCCTACATGTACTGTACCCCTCTCCACCTGTCCTACATGTACTGTACGGCTTTCCACCTGTCCTACACATACTGTACCGCTCTACACCTGTCCTACATGTACTGTACCACTCTCCACCTTTCCAACATGTACTGTACCGCTCTCCATCTGTCCTACATGTACTGTACCGCTCTCCACCTGTCCTACACATACTGTACCGCTCTCCACCTGTCCTACATGTACTGTACCACTCTCCACCTTTTCTACAAGTTTGAGTCCCAGCGGCTGCATGTCTTGCTGCTGTTCATCAGCCGCAATGCATGTATGGATTGCATAACAAGCAGACAATCCCTGCATGTGTTGCGTCTGCCGAACAGCAGCGAGACATGCAGCCTTGGGGATTCGAACATAGTATTTGAGCATGCTGAAGACACTCTTAACGCACGAGCATGCTCGGTCATCACTATCCTCTACCTGTACTGTAACCGTTCTCTACCTGTACTACATGTACCGTACTGCTCTCTATAGAGTATGCATATTGTACTGGTCTCTATCTACAATACATGTACTGTACTCAACCTGTATTATAATCTACCTGTCTTCTATGTACTGTTCACCACTTGTACTACATGTACTGTACTACTCTCTACTCATACTACAGTGCTTTGTACCTGCACTACATGTACTGTACCAGTCTCCACCTGTAATTGCATGTACTGTACTGTTCTCTACCTGTATTCTTACCTACCTGTACTAACCTGCTCTCTATCTATAGAGTATGTATATTGTTCTGCTGACTATCTACACTACATGTCCTGTCTCTACCTGTCCTCACTGTTCACTACTTGTATTACATGTACTTTACTACTCTCTACTCATAGTACCTGTACTACATATACTGTACTCATCTCCACCTGGACCACAGATTTTATGCTGTTATTTACCTGTGCTACTTTTTCTGCTTTTTTCTTCTATCCCATGTACTGTTTTCCGCCAATAGATTAGGTGGTAACACACGTACATGTCCCTTGCCACTAGAATCTATGGGAGTTATGGAGACTTATAAAGCGACATGGACGTGCACACCGGCCCATCTCTCCACCTTGTCTCAGCTGTATAGGATCACCTCTTTTGGATTAACCCTCTTTTGCACAAAAGGTTTCCAGAGTCGAGGAATGTATATGCCCCCAATCTGACAAGGAGGGTGGGTGCACCATTCATCGCCTACAGTCAATCCCCAAACTATATCCATCTCCTCTTATGTTGTGATTCTGTTCCTTCATTTCATCCCACATTATTACTATTGTTCACCATAGACTTTCTTTAATGTCCCATTTTTCTTTCCTTCGTATATTTCCATATATTGTATTTTTCATTTTTTTTTATTTTATTGCCCCACATGCGAGCGTTTCTTTATTACTGACATGAAAAGTTACAGCGCCTTCGCTCCTCTCTTTATTCCTGCGTGCACTGGCTTGTATCGCGGTAGCGCCGTCGTCCCCCTCCGACACTACTACCACCACCACCATCGCTCTTTTTAAACCTTTTGCCGTTTAATTGAAAACCGTGCGGACGTTAATTATAATTTACTGCTTATGTGATTCCGGAATGGATACAAATTAAATTTTAGGATCTAAGCTGTTTTTTAAGATCGCGGTGAAAAAAAAAAAAAACAAGTTGGGTTTAGTGCGAAAATAAAACACGGCGCTGGGTTATTGCCTTCCTAATTTCATAATGCCGGCGGGATTTTGGCCGGGGAACAGGGGTTCTCGGCGTCAGACGCTGGGTATTTATGTACCGTGTCATGGACAACGTCCGGTCACGATAACGTATGCCTTTAGTATCCGCCCTTGCTTCGTCCAAGGGGTAACTTTCTGCTCTCGGCGGCGTGCCGGATATAAACCCCGTGCCTCCGTCTAAGTGATGATCTGTGAAATATCTCAGCGTTTCGCCTGAACTTGAGCGGCAGATGTGTTTTTATTTCCACTTAGTATGCGGGTTTATTAATGGCGTCTGTAAGAGATGCGTTTTATTATACAAAAGGGGTTTGGGCATTTTTTTTTGTAAACCAGAACAAGGGAAATATGGAGGCTATTCGTACTTTTGAGGGAGTGCTCGCTTGGTCATGACTCTCCTCTGAAAGTATTCTAAAAAGTGTTTTGTCGGTACTTTTTTTCAGCATTTTTTTTCGGTACGGTACCATTCAAAAAACACTGGAAAAAAAACATAGTCTGAACATACTCTTAGGTTTCATACTGGGGAATTTTTTGGAGTGTTGTTTTTCACCACTTCAAAAAAAATCTATGTGCACACATCCTTAAATAAGTTACCTTGAGTTAAAAAAAAAAGTTGTGTCAAGTTTCAAGGTGCAATCTTCATTCATTTTCAGATGCCTTCATTTGCAGTTTGTAGATACCTAACTTTTAATCTCAGACTTGTATTCTCTCCTCCCTCTTTCCCCTTACTCTGACATAATACGTCCTGTATGATCTATATTCTCTGACAACTTAGATGCTTTCCCACCTCTCCAGACAGTAAACGCTGCGCATAACCATCTCTCTTCTCCCTGAGATGAGAAATGGGTAGAGCATTTTCAGACTTCCCCTTCTCTACAGCTCTGCCTTGTATTCTCTTCTGCCTCTTTCCCTTTAATCTGACATAGCACGTCCTCTGTGATCTACCTTCTGACAACTTAGATGCTTTCCCACCTCTCCAGACAGTAAACGCTACCACCTGGAAATCGGTGGTAGTCCCACTGATCCGAAAGGCATCACTTATCCTAGAATTGTTACCAAAATACCCCTTTAAGATCACTAGAAGAAGAGAGTGGTCAAAAATGGCATCCGGATGCTAATGTCTAGAGGCTCATCACGCTTACTTCTCGTACTCAACATTTTTCATCTTGAAGCAATAATTTTCTAGGACACGTCGGAGCTCATGTTTCTGGATCTGCCCGTTCTGATTGTAATCGAAGAGCCGACAGGACCTGACGAAGTTTTTCAGATTATTGGATATCTGTTGGCGGAAGAAAGTTAAACATCAGAATTGAGGTCATCTGGATCTCCGCAAGGAAGACCGGGACCTACCAAAAGACATCAACTGCTTCTCATGGTAACAAACTATAGATGGCACTAACGAGACCGTTTCCTTCATCCTGGAGGAGACTTAATTTGGATTTTTTTCCCCAAGGAGAATTGTATGCAAGACTCCCTGTACCAGCTGGGTCTTCACAAGTAGAACCTGGATTTTCAAGAACTCCATCATATGGTATACACCAGGGTTATCACTACACCTCACCTACTTATACCACCACACTGCCAAATACCTGGGGAGGAGAACCAACCGAGCAACCTGAATATCACGAACCTCAAGAGCCCGACCGCTCTAATGACTTCAACGGTCGCCGTCCATTATAGACAGATGTGTAGATGTGGTACCCAAAGTGCCCCAGCTGTGTCCCAATGCTATCAATAGTCCCCCAATAACAGCCATGATGCTCCCAATAATAGACATTGTCCCCCAGTGCTAGCCCTTGGTCCCATAATAACATCCACAGTCAACCAATAGAAAAAAATAGTCCCACAATGTCAACCCTAATGTGCCCAGGGTCTAGCCAAAGATCCGCTTATAATACAATGCCCCAAGAAACAGCAACTGTGCCCTGATGACAGCCATAGTCCCATATAACAATGGTAACCACTGTGGCCCACAGAAACAGCCATACTACCCCAGCCGAAAAGCCATGGTCCCCCAATAACAACCATAAATCCACTACACTGTGTCCCAGTACTAGTCTTAAGCTGCCTAATAATAGCCACAACCCCATGGTAACAGCCACAGTGCCTGCTGCTAGTCATAGTCCCCAATAACAGCCACTGTGCTCCGGTGCTAGTCATAGTCCTCAATAACAGCCACTGCGCTCCGCTGCTAGTCATAGTCCCCAATAACAGCCACTGTGCCTGCTGCTAGTCATAGTCCCCAATAACAGCCACTGTGCTCCGGTGCTAG
Organism: Ranitomeya imitator; assembly: GCF_032444005.1. NCBI lineage: Eukaryota > Metazoa > Chordata > Amphibia > Anura > Dendrobatidae > Ranitomeya > Ranitomeya imitator. Next base: position 24,468,242 of record NC_091285.1, read on the forward strand.
CCATTCACCCCAATAACAGCCACTGTGCTCCGGTGCTAGTCATAGTCCTCAATAACAGCCACTGCGCTCCGCTGCTAGTCATAGTCCCCAATAACAGCCACTGCGCTCCGCTGCTAGTCATAGTCCCCAATAACAGCCACTGTGCTCTGCTGCTAGTCATAGTCCTCAATAACAGCCACTGCGCTCCGCTGCTAGTCATAGTCCCCAATAACAGCCACTGTGCTCCGCTGCTAGTAATAGTCCCCAATAACAGCCACTGTGCCCGCTGCTAGTCATAGTCCTCAATAACAGCCACTGTGCTCCGCTGCAAGTCATAGTCCTCAATAACAGCCACTGTGCTCCGCTGCTAGTCATAGTCCTCAATAACAGCCACTGTGCTCTGGTGCTAGTCATAGTCCTCAATAACAGCAACTGTGCTCCGGTGCTAGTCATAGTCCTCAATAACAGCCACTGTGCTCCGCTGCTAGTCATAGTCCCCAATAACAGCCATTGTGCCCGCTGCTAGTCATAGTCCCCAATAACAGCCACTGTGCCCGCTGCTAGTCATAGTCCTCAATAACAGCCACTGCGCTCCGCTGCTAGTCATAGTCCCCAATAACAGCCACCGTGCTCCACTGCTAGTCATAGTCCCCAATAACAGCCATTGTGCCCGCTGCTAGTCATAGTCACCAATAACAGCCACTGTGCTCCGCTGCTAGTCATAGTCCCCAATAACAGCCATTGTGCCCGCTGCTAGTCATAGTCACCAATAACAGCCACTGTGCTCCGCTGCTAGTCATAGTCCTCAATAACAGCCACTGCGCTCCGCTGCTAGTCATAGTCCCCAATAACAGCCACCGTGCTCCACTGCTAGTCATAGTCCCCAATAACAGCCATTGTGCCCGCTGCTAGTCATAGTCACCAATAACAGCCACCGTGCTCCACTACTAGTCATAGTCACCAATAACAGCCACTGTGCTCCGCTGCTAATCATAGTCCTCAATAACAGCCACTGTGCTCTGGTGCTAGTCATAGTCCCCAATAACAGCCATTGTGCCCGCTGCTAGTCATAGTCCCCAATAACAGCCACTGTGCTCTGGTGCTAGTCATAGTCCTCAATAACAGCCACTGCGCTCCGCTGCTAGTCATAGTCCCCAATAACAGCCACTGTGCCCGCTGCTAGTCATAGTCCCCAATAACAGCCACTGTGCCCGCTGCTAGTCATAGTCCCCAATAACAGCCACTGTGCTCTGGTGCTAGTCATAGTCCCCAATAACAGCCACTGTGCCCGCTCCTAGTCATAGTCCCCAATTAACAGCCACTGTGCCCGCTCCTAGTCATAGTCCCCAATTAACAGCCACTGTGCTCCGGTGCTAGTCATAGTCCCCAATAACAGCCACTGTGCTCTGGTGCTAGTCATAGTCCCCAATAACAGCCACTGTGCCCGCTCCTAGTCATAGTCCCCAATTAACAGCCACTGTGCTCCGGTGCTAGTCATAGTCCCCAATAACAGCCACTGTGCTCTGGTGCTAGTCATAGTCCCCAATAACAGCCACTGTGCCCGCTCCTAGTCATAGTCCTCAATAACAGCCACTGTGCTCCGGTGCTAGCCATTCACCCCAATAACAGCCACTGTGCTCCGGTGCTAGCCATTGACTCCAATAACAGCCACTGTGCCCCATTGCTAACCATTGAGCCCAATAACAGCCACTGTGCTCCGATGCCAGCCATAATCCCCAATAACAGCCACTGTGCTAGCCAACTTCCCCAATCATGACCAATATGCCCCAGAGGGCATTATGTCCTGCGACAGCATGATTACTCTACTGAATTTTGTGAATTTGGGAGCCATGCTGCACCTCATCAAAAACTGTGGGTCACCTCACCAACATGGCCACCCTTACAACATCAAACAGCATTGTTATAAAGTCATCCTGGCAAAGACTAAATCCTTTTAAAAAATACCCCAAAACTCTTGGTAAAACTATAACCCTCTGCTCTATTAACCACTAAACGAATTCCTTGTCCTTTGACTGACTTTGAAAGTCGACCACCATCTCTCGGAGTTTACGGCCCCGTTACGGGCTCCCGGCACTCCTTTGCGCACCCGACATTTACATAACACTATGAAGCGGGCAATCAAAGCGGGGGAAAAAAATTGCTCCCAGGAGGGGCCATTTTATCGACATCTTCTCCCGGAAGCGGCACGGCTCAACTGGTCACACGAACCCTTCGCGAGCAGTTAGATCAGTGACAGGCCAACACCTAAGTGTGCGAAAGGGTCAAACAAGTCGTCCGGGGGGACAAGAAGATTGGTTATTGTTAGCTTTTGTTTTCTTTTTTTTGTGTGTTATTGTCTTGAAAATTGTCATTGTAGAAGAAAGACGAAGAAGATGAAAAAAAAAAAAAAGACACAGATGAGCAGATATCAAGAGACATTCGCTACTAAATGAACTGGAACAGGATAAGTATCTAGACAGTGAGGTTGTGCGTTCCGGCGGTATTCCGGCAGTATTCCGGCAGGCGCGCGCTCTAACTTGTCTTTCTCTATTGATTCCATCTGTTTACACTCTACAGAGTATTGGCGCCCTGCTGTGCACATATCCTATTTACCAGCTGGTCGCTTTGGAAGCCTTCCAGGCCCTGGCAGCCCGCCTAGAAAAACAAATGGAGTTTATTACTCTGTTCGTCTTCTGTTTTTAATTAACTGGAGTGTCCAGTATGGCTAGTTGACTTGCATTTACATAAAAATGAATGTGTTTTAGGATGAGGCGACATGTCCCCCCTGGTTGGGTCCGGACTTGCACGCAGGGATCACCACTTGTTCTTGATGAGGAGGGAAGCTGCCGGCACTTCCACAATGCGGAGGACATACATCGTGTAGAATACAATCCATTCGAGTCGATTACTATATTTTCCGGATTTCATGTGTATTATACATACACGTAACGATGTTTTGAACTTCTGACTTTCAGGCTCCATATCTCACCATCCACTACTGCATTGGAGGTGACACCACCATCATTTTACAGACAACCATCTTGGCTATCTCATACATAAACCTGACTTGCAGATACTTAGCATATGATTAGTTATGCACATTCTTGTCATGTCACTGCATTGTTAATGTTTTGTTCCTAAGAATCTAAATTTTAATTATTATTGTGTTAGTATTTTGTAAATCCACCTTTTGGCTTTCACCACGGCCTGAATCCTTCTGGGCTGCTTTTGGTCAGAATCAAACAAGTCTCGACCAATATCAGATCCCAGGTCTCTTCTACACGTTCCCCATGTTGGTGCCTACTGGTCGCCTCACTTGGGTCTGTATACAGCATTTTCTTCAACTCTACCACAAGTGTTGGATTGGGTTGAGGTCTGGAGACTGTGAGGACAATCCAGCCCTTCTACTTCATTGTTATTGAGATATTTCTTCTCCAATCTTGATGTATGCTTCTGGTCGTTGTGCTGCTGGAACACTATGTCGTCCTTTTCTTCCCTATAGTACTTGAGTGTACAAAGTAACTCATCTTGTAGGACACACACATATAGCTCAGCATTGAGACCACCATCGATCCTGGTCAAGTGTCCAACGCCTTTGGCTGTGAAACAACCCCATATCATCAGGCTTCCTCCACCGAACTTGACAGTTCCTTCAATCTCTTGATCCTTTAGCCCCTTTTTCCCTAGTTTCTTCCAGACCCATTTGCACCCATCAGAGCCTGGTCTATTGACTTTCATCTCCATTGCTCCGAATTACCAGTTTCCAATCATCTTCTGTCCACTTTTTATATTTTTTTGTAAACTCAAGACAACGTTTCTTATGATGATATTGAAGTTGAGGCTTCTTCACCTTTTGTTCAGGCCACCATTCCAGACTTGTGTAACGCCTGGTCCTTGCATGGACGTCTGTGATCTCACTATTACGAAGCATACAAGCCTCCTCCACTGCCGTGTTTGTCGCACCAGAACTGATAGACCTTGTGATGAGCTGACTTGTTGACTCTGATATTTTGCCTGAATGTCCACCTCTTGGCTCCTGAATGGATGGACGGATTTCATTTCGTGTTCTCCCAGCTGTCATGGCGCTCACATGATGCGGTTTGGCAATGTTCTTGGCTGAGAGACTCCTATTGATGAGCTGGATGATGCCGTTTCTCTTTTCTTGGGAAATCTTCTTCATGGCTGCTCCTTGATTAGAATCAGTGACCTTTCACTTGGGAATCAAAGTAATAACACACTGAGCTATTAGGGAATGTGAGGACAGGTTGTATTTTGTAGTATTCAGGAAGAAAATGATTTTTCCACCACCAGAAGCAAAACATTAACAATGCAGTGACCTGACGAGAATCTGCACAACTAATCATATGCTAAATAGCTGCAAGTCACATTTATGTATGAGATAGCCAAGATGATCGTCTGTAAAATGATGGTGGTGTCATGTTAGAAGCTGTAGAGGATGATGAGATATGGAGACTGAAAGTCAGACGTTCAAAACATTGTTACCATTTTGCTTGTCACTGTATATAGATTTATAGCACACACATTATGTATAGTCTCTGCAGCGCACACATGTACACTACACTGTTGCATGCACATGCTCATTCGGCTCAACTATGACACAAGCAGCCCAGCTACAACACACACACAGCTCAGCTATATACACATACAGCTCAGTCATTATACTCACATGCAGCTCAGCAACGAGACACACAGATCAGTAATAACAAACACAGCTCAGGGACAACATTCACTCTCAAAAAGCTCTGCTACGACACACACAGTGCAGCTGCAATACACACCCATACACACGCTGCTCCGCTACAATACACAAACACACAGCTCAGCTACAATACCCAAATGAGCTAAAACAGACACACACAGATCAGAGATGACACTCGGAGATGACATCCACACACAAAGCTCTGCTATGACATGCACACACACAACCTAGCTACAATACACACATAGTTCAGCTACAATACACACTCACAAACAGCTCAGTTACAATACACAAACACACACAGCTCAGCTACAAAACACACACAGTTAAGCCACAATACACAAACAAAGCTCAGCTACAATATACAAACACACACAGCATAGCTACAATACACACACAGCCCAGCTTCAATACACACATAGTTCAGCTACAATACACACTCACACACAGCTCAGCTAAAATACACACACAGTTCAGCTACAATACCCAAATGAGCTAAAACAGACACACACAGATCAGAGATGATACTCGGAGATGACATCCACACACAAAGCTCTGCTTTGACATACACACACACAACCTAGCTACAATACACACATAGTTCAGCTACAATACACACAAACAGCTGAGCTACTATACACAAACACACACAGCTCAGCTACAATACACAGACAGTTCAGCCACAATACACAGTCACACACAGCTCAGCTACAATACACAAAGTTCAGCTACAATACACAAACACACACAGCATAGCTACAATACACTTAGCTCAGCTACGATACACACATAGTTCAGCTACAATACACACTCACACAGCTCAGCTAAAATACACACAGCTCAGCTAAAATACACACACAGCTCAACTACGATACACACACACACACAGTTCAGCTACAATACACACAGCTCAGCTAAACTAAATACACACAGCTCAACTACGATACACACACACGCACAGTTCAGCTACAATACACACGCACCTTAACTACGATACACAGACACACAGTTCAGCTATAATAAACACAGCTCAGCTAAATTAAATACACACAGCTCAGCTGCAGAACACACTGTATACATTACCACATTTTGCCATCTTGAAATGTGACTGATTACATGATCTGAAAGATCCTTCAGCTAGACCGGACCTGCAGTGTCCGTGCAGCTAAAGTGATAATGATGGGCAGGTCCTAGTAGCTTCTTCCCTGCCCTGTACCTGTCAGACTGATCAGTGTTGGGCTGGAGGAGAGAGAGCTGAGCAGCTGCATAGTTCTCTCAGTGACTAGGAGGAAAGTTGTCACAGCGCTTTCCTCAATCATAAGAAGCTACCCCAGGCTATAAGACAGACACACTTAGCAAGAAAACAAAACAAAAACAAAACAAACAATGCCAAATTCAGGAGAATAGCGACATTTGACCAGGTAAAAATTTCCCTAACGGGGAGCTGGATGACAACCAAGAAGTCCACTATTGTACTTCCCACAAGGGTTGTCAACCTTTTCAGAGACTCGGATATTAAATCTAATCTCTTAGTCTGTCTAATAAATACTTTTTATCAACAGTGGACTTGGCAGGAACTCCCAATTTTTGGTAGACCTTGTCCATGTGAACTGCCGTACTAGTGAGGTGTTTACGCCAGTATATACGTAATTACCAGGGAAGCAAAAAATAACAACTACTAGGTCCACCAACTTTTCTACCAAGACATAAGATGACTATGAACGGAGACACGCAAAACATAACTCATGTAGATTGTCACCGTATGGTGACACCACTGTGTGCACGATGCCAAATACTGGTTTTCAGATTTCTGGGGGTTGTAGTCAGCACCTAGGACGTTTGTCTACTAAGTCTGGATTCAGGGAGGTTTCCCCCTATTCTTCTGGATGTTTCAGGAGAGCTGGCAAGTATTCTTGATATGCTTGACAACTTGTCACTTGTCATAAATATGTAATTTTTTTACTTGGTGAAAATGCCTCTATTCTCCTGAATCCGGCGATGCTTTTCTTTTTTTCCTGCGCCTCTCCGTCCCTTCTTCCCTAGGCTTTTTATCCAAAAAGGCGTGTTCCCTGAAAATATGTCCCGTAGAACGTTATGGACCACACCCTCTTGGCTAACGAGACTGAATTTATGTAAAGGGAAGAAGCGGCCATATCTCAAGAATGGAGAGGCGCAGGAAGAAAAGAAAAACAACGTTGGATTCGGGAGAAAGGCGGCATTTAAACCAGGTAACAAAAAATAAAATCACATACTTATGGCAAGTGACAGGTCCTCTTTAAAATATCTACTGTTGGGTGATTTTCTCTTTCCTCCTTACAAAAAAAAGCAGAGGAACCTTAACAGATTTACATATTTGATACCGATAAAAAATTTGGAACTGATCATATGAGAAATTCTCCAGACCACGCAACTTTCATGCCCATTTCTTACCCTGGATCTCAGGGCTTCTTTCGAAGACGAAACATCCTGCCCATGAAACCTGGAGGCACTGCTTTCCGGAAGGTTTCGCAAGTTTTTTTTCTTCTCTTTTTTTAGGTGGGAGGGTCCTGGGTTTATGGCGGGAATTGGAGAGTATGAAATAGAGACATCTCCTGCAGTTGGAGAAGAACGTCTCAGCTAGGGCCTATTCCTCAATGCCCACCATCCAAAAGGAACTTCTCACCCATAGGCTCGAGAGAGGAAGTGCGGCAAGGATTCTAGAGCGTGGTGATGAGTGGTGGCCCCATTTTGCCGTATGTATGCCCTTGCATGGTAGGATGACTAGACGGATGGGTGATTTGGCAGGCAGGCATGTACATGGTTAATAATTATGATTCCCGTATAATATAGAAGCCATTGGCATATATTCCAGACCGAGCCCTCCAGCTTCTCCCGCAGACGTTCCTCATACGCTGGCAGCACTCGGGTGACCCTGTTTATCACGCTCGGCGTTCTTCTCCCTCTCCTCGATAGCGCTTTATTTATAATGTCTGTATAATTTTTGCGGAGACGTGATTAAAGTCAATAATTTACAAAAGACTTTTATTACGCGCGAGCCGAGTCGTTCATCGCTCCTCCAGACCCCACCGGCAGTGAAGGGATTACCTGATGTACAATAAGCAGTTGTCTTTTTATCATCCCTCTGACAAACACGAGAGGCAAAAAAAAAAGAAATGTGCAAAAGAGCGAAAGAGATCGGGCCGGGACGTCGTAATACTCGACAGCGCCATCGAGGGGCAAAACACTCATAAATCAGGGAAGAGCTGGCAATTATCAACCCCATGTAATTTTCTAATAGTTTCACGCCTCAAGCTGAAAGAGCGGGGAGTCTGGACTAGAGATGACGGAAGACGCCGGTAAGAAACGATCCTGCCGAGAAGAAACAGAGCGGAGACATTATATGATCTGTAATACGTCTATCACCTCAGTATTTGCCCCCGACGAGGGTATGTAGCATGGACTGACACTGACGATACCATGGAGCCGGGTAGTGGAGGTCTCATCCTCAACAGGAACCAATGGAAGAGCTTAAGGGCAGAGGACACCCTACGTAAGACCATGATGAAGGCTCGGTTACAAGTTCAGGACCTCGGAACTTCATGGTACACCTCCGAGGCAGTGAGATATCAATGTCCGAGAATCCTTCGGAGGGTGATACTGGCGTAACGGGTAGGTACAAAAATGGCAGTGGCCTTTTTCTACAAAAGAGCCCCTAATATAAATATCAGACCCCCAACATGATCCTATATCAGTACCCTATAGTAATATCAGACCCCAGACTAGAACCCCATTGCAATACCAAGATGAGACCCCCTCTAAGATTTTCAGTTCTCATATATTAATATCAGATCCCAGACCCCTATATTAAAATCAGAACACAGACCGGGCCCGTATTTTACCATCAGGCCCCAGACCAGGCCCCTATTTTACCATAAGGCCCCAAACCAGGCCCATATTTTACCATCGGTCATCAGACCACACCACTATTTTACCATCAGGCCCCTACTTTACCATCAGGCCCCAGACCAGGCCAATATTTTACCATCGAACCCCAGAGCAAGTCAATATTTTATCATCAAGCCTTAGACTAGGCCCCTATTTTACCATCAGACCCCAGACCAGGCACCCATTTTACCATCAGGCCCGAGACAAGGCCCCTATTTTATCATCAGGCCCCAAACCAGGCCCATATTTTACCATCAGTCCTCAGACCATGCCACTATTTTACCATCAAGCCCCTACTTTGCCATCAGGCCCCAGAACAGGCCACTATTTTACCATCAGGCCCCAGAACAGGCCACTATTTTACTATCAGGCCCCTACTTTACTATAAGGTATCCAGGCTCCCCAAGCCTTCCCATCATTCTGGTACAGGTTGATCTTCGTTTTGCTTTTCCAGAATCGTGCTGGCTTCTTTAGATGTTTTTTGGCAAAGTCTAATCTGGACGTTCTATTTTAATGCTGATTAACCCCTTTCTGACCTCGGACGGGATAGTCAGATGCTTTGATGCAGGGCTCCGGCGGCCTGTTCAAAACAGCTGACATGACATGACATGTGCGCGCAATAGCAGGCGGGTGAAATCGTGATTCACCCGCCGCTATTAACTAGTTAAATGCCGCTGTCAAACGCCGACAGCGGCATTTAACCGGCGCTTCCGGACGGAAATGAGCGCATAGCTGACCCCCGTCACATGATCGGGGGTCGGTGATGCGTCAGGATGGTAACCATAGAGGTCCTTGAGACCTCTATGGTTACTGGTGCCAGCCTGCTGTGAGCGCCACCCTGTGGTCGGCGCTCATAGCAAGCCTGCATTTCAGCTACATAGCAGTGATCTGATGATCGCTGCTATGTAGCAGCGCCGATCGAGTTGTGCCAGCTTCTAGCCTCCCATGGAGGCCATTGAAGCATGGCAAAAGTTAAAAAAAAAAAAGTTAAAAAAATTTGAAAAAAAAAAAAAAAGTTTAAAATCACCCCCCTTTCGCTCCATTAAATAAAAAAAAAAAATCAAATTGTCGCGTTCAGAATCGCCCGATCTATCAATAAAAAAAAGCATCAACCTTATCGCTTAACGGCGTAGCGAGAAAAAAAATTTTAAACGCCAGAATTACGTTTTTTTGGTCGCCGCGACATTGCATTAAAATGCAATAACGGGCGATCAAAAGAACATATCTGCACCAAAATGGTATCATTAAAAACGCCAGCTTGGCACGCAAAAAATAAGCCCTCACCCGACCCCAGAACATGAAAAATGGAGACGCTAAGGGTATCGGAAAATGGCGCAATATTTTTTTTTTTTTTTTAGCAAAGTTTGGAATTTTTTATTACCACTTAGATAAGAGAGAACCTAGACATGTTTGGTGTCTATGAACTCGTAATGACCTGGAGAATCATAATGGCTGGTTAGTTTTAGAATTTAGTGAAGCTAGCAAAAAAGCCAAACAAAAAACAAGTGTGGGATTGCACATTTTTTGCAATTTCAACGCACTTGGAATTTTTTTCCTGTTTTCCAGTACACGACACGCTAAAACCAATGATGTCGCTCAAAAGTACAACTTGTTTTGCAAAAAATAAGCCCTCACATGGCCATATTGATGGAAAAATAAAAAAAGTTATGGCTCTGGGAAGGAGGGGAGCGAAAAACGAACACGGAAAAATGGAAAATCCCAAGGTCATGAAGGGGTTAATGGTTTGCACCTTGTGGTAAACCCTCTATATTTCTCTCATGAAGTCTTCTCTTTATGGTACACTTAGACACTGAAACACCGACTTCCTGGAAAGTGTTCTTCACTTGGGTGGATGTTGTGAAGGAGTTTTTCTTCCCCATGGAAAGGATTCTGCAATCATACACCACTGTTGTCTTCCATGGACGTCCAGGGCTTCTTGCGTTCCCCAGTTTTTTTGCAAACTGTAAATTTGTCCACTCCTAACATTTCTGCTATCTCTCTGATGGATTTATTATTGTTTTTTCAGCCTAATGATGGTCTGTTTCTCTTCCATTGAGAGCTCCTTTGACTGCATGTTGTGGGTTCACAGCCACAGTGTCACGACTCTGCTGTTGGGTACCCCAGGGCCAGAAGCTCCTTCGCTGTCCCTAACAATAGGGGTGCCCTAGCTTGCTCTGTTCCCCGGATTACTTCTGATGGTGAAGACGCCAGGACCACGTATCTTGCCTTAGCTCCTGAATCCGCCCTCAGTCTGTACCCTTCCCCCACCCAGGGAAGAGGGGAGTAGTAGTATACTGTAGTACACCAACCAGACTAACAAGGTAATATGAACAGTGATAAAGGAAAATACCGATCATACAAATATACACACATAAAATACAGAGGTAAACATTGGAGAGTGGAGGATGTGGTTAAATCACAGTATGAGAAAAAAAAGAGAATTATCACACACAAAAAACCTAGCAACAGTCAAACATAAATCCATCAAACGCCTTCTACAATAATAACCACTAACAACCTCCAGCCATGCAGCATAAGCTAACTCTGACAATGAGCGCTAGCCATGATCCAGTTTATATAGGAGATGGGAGTGGCTAACAGTGAACAGCTGAGAGCCTTAATGCAGGAAAGCTTCCAGGAGCTCTCAACTGAGCAGATTAACCCCTGCACTGCTAAAATAAATTTACACCGTTTAATGTGAATGTGAAATGCTTCTAATCAGTGCAGGAGTAGGAGAAATCAGATGCTGCGGTCTTCTGGCTCCTCTCTGTCACGGTAAACCCGTGACACACAGCTTCCAGATGCAAATGCCCTCACTTGGAATAAGCTCCAGACCTTTTAATTGCTTAATTGATGATGGATTAAAGAACGAAAAGGCCATAGAGCCCATTAAAGAGCTTTTGAGGTAACTGTCCAATTACCTTTGGTCCTTTTAAAAAGAGGTAGCTCCATATGAAAGAGCTGTAATTCCTAAATCCTTACTCCACTTATGATGTGAATACCCTCAAATTAAAGCTGTGAATCTGCACTTTTAGCCCATATTCATTATATAATTGTATCTTGAATATGTTTTGGTAAACAGTTAAAATTCCAAAATTTGTGACACTGTCCAAATATTTCTGCACCTAACTGTGTATATACCCACAGACACGCACTAATCAGTAATAAATAGCGATCATCTCCATCAGATGTTTTTTTTTCAAAAACCACAACCAAAACCAACAGCGCCATCTATGAGGAAGCATGAAGTATTGCACTCCGACCCAGGTACTGATTCATTAATCCCCTGCTAATTGGCGTTATTTCATGTCTGTGTATCAGTATCGACAGCCGGCTACGCAAGATATATTAACTAGTTAAATTTAAAAAAAAAAAAAAATCGCAAGATCTGAAGGGTACGACGAGATCAGGCAGATTGTAACGAGGTGCCTCTAATTACTAAGTAATTAGCTCATTCCAATTAACCTAGATTTTAATTATCACCACCGCTAACCTGAAAACCTGAGGGCATACGTACAGCGTAGTAAGATAAGAGGATGTGTGAATCTGGTGTACCAGGACTCAGACATAACCCGTATCAATGGAATATATGGACACCCTAAAGGGGGTCCCACAAACAAACAATAAAAAAGGAATTTAAATATATGTAAAAAAAAAAAAAATCTAAAAATACATATCATTCACATTTTATCCCGGAACAAAAATAATAAAAATAAAACAAAATAAAATATAGAACAATAAAATCTATAAAATAAAATATAGAAAAAATAAAAATCTAGAAATGCATGAGATTCCCTTTTTTTTTTTAACAGGAACAAAATCATAAAAATAAAACAAAATAAAATATAAAATAATAAAATGTGCAAAATAAAATAAAATGTAATATATATGAAAAAAATAAAAATCTAGAAATGCATATCATTCCCTTTTTTCGAAACAAAATAATAAAAACAAAGCCACATAAAATAACATCTAGAAAAAAAAATATATGTTTATATTTTAAAAAATGCATATCATTCCCTTCTTTTTCTCAAAAAAAAAAACCCAGAATTAAATATAAAATAATATGATCTAGAAAACAAAATATAATATATATATATATATATATATAGAAATAATATTATAAAAATATAAAAAAATAATATAAAATTAAAAAATGTATATACCATACTTGGTGTCGTAACTGTAAGAACTAATAATGTAGTATGATAATTGTCACATATGGTGTAAGAAAAAAAATAAATAAATAAAAATGGCTAAATCTATGGGGGGGGGAGTTTTGTCAATTCGCCTCCCAAATAATGAGGTCACAAATCCCAAAATGGTGATAATATAAAATACCTGCAAAAAAAAAAAAACAAGGCACAACTCTATTGACCAAAAAATGATACAAAAAATAAGGAGAAATGAAAAAAAAAAAAAACAGAAGCGGAGAGGGGCCCCGTTTCTGGGTGTCAATGCTGGGACCCCCAACTGAAGGGTCCCACTAGAATAGAGAGCCAAGTATAGCGCTCAGCCCCTCTAAAAGAACACTTCAGAGTCCATTCTCGGGATCGATGGTGGTCTCAGAGGTCGGACCCCCAGTGATCATAAAGTTATCATTTCTCCTGTTCATAGGAACTTACCAATTTAAGGTCTGGGAGCTGCTTTGTCATGAAAGAGGGCCCCGTATTGTGCCAAAGGGGCATCAACAGTTAATAGCTGGGCTTCTCGCGGCACAGGAATTAATAGCGACACGTAAAGTGAGATAACACTACATGAGCCGCAGGAGGCTGAGCCAGATGTCTTCTCTCCCTTCCACCCCTGCAAGGTGCAAATTCACACCTGCTACCCATTTTCATGGAAAAACAAAAACTAAAATTATGCTAGATAAAATATAATTAACTCTATAAAAGCCAGTTTTATGTCACTGTAATCCAGTTTGAATCATAGGGATGGGAGAAATCCAGTGTCGACAGGTCCATTTAGTCAAAGGTTTTTACACCAAGGTAATCGTGATGCGCTTTACTTGCAATACCAATCCTCACCACTTGGTGTGCTGTTCAGAAGAAACCAACACAAAGACTTTTCTTTCAGGAGACACGCACCTTCTAGTGGTCAAAATAGGTAGTGCAATTAAAAAAAAAAAAAAAGTATAAGGGTAAAATACAAAAAGTATAATATACTTGTCCTCAAAGCTAAATCAATTAAAGAGATATCAACTGATAAAGTCACATATTGGTGTAAATTATCATGAATTTGATCTGATCCTAGAAAGTAAGGGGGACGCAGAGCTGACTCTTACCCTGCACAGTGGGTGGGGAATTTGTAACACAGCTCCGTTCATATAGAGCCGCCAACAGCAAATAAGGCGCAATGTACAGCGAAAGACAGCAGTCATTCAATTAAAGGGGTATTCCCTGATTACATGTATCTAGGACTTTTTGGACCACCACCAATTTCTGAGAATAAAGAGTCAACTTGTGTAGCACCGCTTCTTCTAAAGTCTTCCCTGCTTCTCCTTCTAAAGTCTTCCATGCACAGAGCCCCCCATGGACCTGTGGCTGTGAAGAAAATTGCATTTCCTTAAATGAAAATGTGCTGCAGTTCCTTGGGGGCGAAACCCAATGGAAACAGGGCAGAGCTGATTGGCTATCCCCCCCAGGAGGTCAGACCCCACCACTGATCATGTTTTTAAGATGGGAACAGTAATGTGTTACCATTTGCTTCAGTCGGGTTTCCAGCTCGTTCAGAGTCATTACTTGGTTTGCTTGAGAACAGCTCCATCTGAAAAAAAACAATAATGGAACAACTATAAATCGGACCGAGAGGTCAGGAAGTAATTTAGGGTCACGTGTAGTGGTCGTCGTGCACATGCATCCTGAAGTAACCAATTACCATTCATTTACCTAAAATCCAACTTTCCATCTAAATACGCAAGCTATGTTATTGGGGTAGTTGCATCTTCTTTCTTCACTAGTGCACTGCTACTCTGCCTCCAGACTCCCTGTTTGGTGGGTGGCGGTGCGCTCCCGATGAGTGACAGGGCGCTCCCGATGACTGGCAGTTCGGACCAACAGCATTTTTGCACTGAGGATCACTTTGTGCGCATGCAGCTTTGTCTCTGCAGCACCAAAGCCGGCCACATCCAACGATCCCGCCAACTCTATAGTAAGAAGCTTGTAAGAGCTGAGCTCTTTGCCTAAGAAACCGTCCTCCTCTTATAGACTGCAGAGGTGGCCGGTAACCTTGGCAAAAAAAAAAAGCAGTAAACTATAAAACTAGAAATCCCTCCATTCTTGAGAACATTGAGGGTCTTTAGTAAAAGGTAAAAGTGCGCAAAAAATGTTCATGTTTCAAAAAAAAAAAAAAAAAGGTATCCGTTGATGTGTCTGTAGTTCTAGGCCATACCATGGACAGCTCCTGATCTACAGCTGTTTGCCGTATACACAAACCAACCAAATTGCTATGTTTCCTGTTCCCTCATGGGTCACCACCTGCGGATGACTTCACACACGAGGCGGCAGGAGGTGAACGGGAAGCGAGAAACATCTCCATAGATTCAATGGTGACGGAGGACAATATGAATATTAGTCTCGTATCCGATACTTCTTTTGTTTCGGAATTGTACAGTCTTTGGTTGTGGTCAGGCAGTGTACGGTCTTTGGTTGTGGTCAGGCATTGTAAGGTCTTTGGTTGTGTTCCGGCATTGTACGGCCTTTGGTTGTATTCAGGCAGTGTACGGTCTTTGGTTGCGGTCAGGCAGTGTACGGTCTTTGGTTGTGGTCAGGCAGTGTACGGTCTTTGGTTGTGGTCAGGCAGTGTACGGCCTTTGGTTGTGGTCAGGCAGTGTACGGTCTTTGGTTGTGTTCCGGCATTGTACGGCCTTTGGTTGTATTCAGGCAGTGTACGGTCTTTGGTTGTGGTCAGGCATTGTACGGTCTTTGGTTGTGTTCCGGCATTGTACGGCCTTTGGTTGTATTCAGGCAGTGTACGGCCTTTGGTTGTATTCAGGCAGTGTACGGTCTTTGGTTGTGGTCAGGCAGTGTACGGTCTTTGGTTGTGGTCAGGCAGTGTACGGTCTTTGGTTGTGTTCCGGCATTGTACGGCCTTTGGTTGTATTCAGGCAGTGTACGGCCTTTGGTTGTATTCAGGCAGTGTACGGTCTTTGGTTGTGGTCAGGCATTGTACGGTCTTTGGTTGTGTTCCGGCATTGTACGGCCTTTGGTTGTATTCAGGCAGTGTACAGTCTTTGGTTGTGTTCCGGCAGTGTACGGTCTTGGGTTGCGGTCAGGCAGTGTACGGTCTTTGGTTGTGGTCAGGCAGTGTACGGTCTTTGGTTGTGGTCAGGCATTGTACGGTCTTTGGTTGTATTCAGGCAGTGTACGGTCTTTGGTTGTGTTCCGGCAGTGTACAGTCTTGGGTTGCGGTCAGGCAGTGTACAGTCTTGGGTTGCGGTCAGGCAGTGTACGGTCTTTGGTTGTGGTCAGGCAGTGTACGGTCTTTGGTTGTGTTCCGGCAGTGTACGGTCTTGGGTTGCGGTCAGGCAGTGTACGGTCTTTGGTTGTGGTCAGGCAGTGTACGGTCTTTGGTTGTGGTCAGGCATTGTACGGTCTTTGGTTGTATTCAGGCAGTGTACGGTCTTTGGTTGCGTTCCGGCAGTGTACGGTCTTTGGTTGCGGTCAGGCAGTGTACGGTCTTTGGTTGTGGTCAGGCAGTGTACGGTCTTTGGTTGTGGTCAGGCAGTGTACGGTCTTTGGTTGTGGTCAGGCAGTGTACGGTCTTTGGTTGTGTTCAATGTGCTACTACCCACCTTCTCTTCACTTGAGATCCGCAAGTGCCGTCTCGGAGGAATTGTGCCAGAAATTCGACATATGGGATTGTGCCATTGTCAAGGACCATAATCTGAGGATAGAAGATCAAGAGATATTAAAACAAACAACGTTAATTCCGTTTAATGGCTCAAATATTGGGTGATGATGTGAGGTTAATTGATGGTTGCCGGACCCCCATAGGCATCAAATCTTGTAAATGAGATTGCCTTTGTAATAGTTTTTCTTGAGGGACCTCATCACCTATCCACATGTATGATTCACTGGCGTACCACCGATGACAGCACACCACGTGACCGCTATGGAGCCAATAAGAAGGGTGTCCTGGTTCCACCTGCCATCCGCCCATTTCTCCTGACAATTGAGGATTTGTATGGAGCAGGCTCACACACTGAACCTGCTCCATACTCAGCAGCTGCCGGCTGTTTTACAAAGCAACCACCCACCAGTATGGAGTTAGCAATTATTGCAACCCTTTAGATGCCAAGGTGAAGTGCATCTATGGCATTTAAGTGGTTGGACCTCTCTACCTACATTGGGTCCTGCACTCCAACTGGTTTTTCAATTGAAGATGGGGACCCCAATTCAGGGTATGATCACTACAGGTCCACCACTTGGACTCTCACCACCCACGAGAAAGGGACTGCTAAAATCCAGTGTGAATAAACCTGTACTGAGCAAGTGCGACCATTGCTTCAACCGTTGTCTATATGAGTGGTGGTCGCACAAGCTCAGTACCTCTCCATCTACACAGGGGACTTTGGAACCTATCAGGTTTGGGTGTCCTCTCAGTAGACAGATCATCAGCGACCATACATTTACCATCTATTCTGTAAATAGAGGATAAATATTACTTTTGGGACAACATCTATAATGACCAGGAATGTTCAGGCCTTACCGACAAACTCATTTTTAAAATTTTCCCCTTTTTATATTTACGTGGGCAGATTTAAGCCACATTTTATGTGGGGGAAAATGTGTACTTTTTTGCTGCAATGTATACATTACCATGCAACCATTTAAAATACTTCTGTGGGTTATTACGGCTGCGTGGATCCCTAATGAAGTAGATTTTTTTATGTGAGGATGCAAAAAAAATACATTTTACAGGAAATGTTTATTGCTTTTTTGGTTGCTTTTTAAAGTTACTTTGGCCCCGAAACGTTTCCAATCAGACGGAGCAATGATTTTAAATCTGTAGAACTTCAATTTCAGAAATCAGTAACAAATCTGCAACCAAAAAATCTGCAGCAAATCCGCCGTCGGATTTTGCAACAGATTTTCGTCTGATTTTTTCTCCCTTGTGGACATCCCCTAATGGATCCATAGTATGACGACGGCGCAGAAAACAAGTAGTATACCACCATAACCGCTCACCTTCGTCAGTAGTTCCTCGTACTGGGGTTGAGTGAGAGATATGATAAAGTTTTTCAGAACTTGGTACAGCTGGCCTTTGGTCACAGTGAACGACTGATCGACATCCAAGACAAGAAATGCATTTTTCAGATCTTCCTGAAGCTCGTTGACCCTTTGGTATAAGATCTTTTCAATGTCTTGTCCTGAGAGTTTGGGATCCGGGACGGAGACGACTGAAGAACCTTCAATAGTGAAAACATAAAACGGAAAAATGGTCCAGTGACAACAAGTAATCACCTATCTGAATGGTACCGCAGGATATTTGCGATTGGTGCTACAGCTGGGTGATCGGAAGAACGAGGTGCGGCTCCAAAACAATGCTGCTCTAGATCAGAGGTCAGAATCCCACTCATCACACAAAAATTGCACACTATAGCGACATGCCATCACTCATCATATATGGCTGCCTTGAGTTATACCAGAGCAGGCGCTGCTCTTTGAAACAAGAGGTGAGGACAGAGTAAACATAGAACTACCGTAACCAAATTTGCCCATCACTGCCTATTTCAAGGTGTCAAAAAATGGTCACCGTCACATATTTCAAGCTGCAACCTGCCCTAGTCACGTGTCAGAAAAAAGTTGCAGTGTGAAGAAACACCACTCAAGATGGTCAGTCACATATTTCAAGCTGCAACCTGTCCTTGTCACGTGTCAGGAGGGGTCACAGTGTGAAGAAACACAGCTCAAAATGGTCAGTCACATATTTCAAGCTGCAACCTGTCTTAGTCACGCATCAGTACGAGTCGCAGTGTAAAGAAACACAGCTCAAAATGGTCACTGTCACATATTTCCTGCTGCAAACTGTCCGAGAGCTGCAAACTGTCCTAGTCACGTATCAGGACGGATCGCAGTGTGAAGACAAAATGCTCAAAACGGTCACCATCACATATTTCAAGCTGCAATTTGCCCCAGTCACATGTCAGGAAGGGTCACAGTGTGAAGAAACACCACTAAAAATTATCATTTATTCACAAATGGTTGCTCACAAAAAACTATACACATCCCTCCCAAACAGAGAGTGAAGTACCAACTTACAATATATCCTTCACAAACAGTGTGACCAGAAACATAAAATGATCTCCACTAAGGTACTTGATATAAAATAACAATTTTATTAAAGTCAGATAAAAAAACATGTAAAAATACATTTAACTACATGCCAAGAAAGGTGCAAAAATCCACAAAAAAGGGACTGTTCTGCCATAGGCAAACTCAAAACCCAGATGAGCACCAGCACTGACCATCAAAATAACCCTCTACACAAAATAGCCTAAGCCAATATTAAAGTCCCTATGGTAAAGAACTATGAAAACGTAATGCAATAATACATACGAATAGAAAATAACCCCCAAAGATGGGGTTAACCGATTAGCATTCAAGTTCAAGATAATGGCGACTTAGTCCTATATGATACACATGTAGTGGGTGATGTGAACAAGATACCTTGCTGTGCGTCCTGGGTGAGTGCCCCGGCGTCCCTCTGCCCCGACGCGCGTTTCGCGTTCGCTTCTTCTGGAGGCGTGAAGAAGCGAACGCGAAACAAAAAATATGGAGACCAATGCAGAGTTACATACAAAAAGAAATAATATTACCTCCTCCTAAGTGCCGTCCGGTCCTCAAAGGTACAGAGCACCCCGACGCGCGTTTCGGACCGTGTCCTTCGTCACCCCCTGACGGCACTTAGGAGGAGGTAATATTATTTAGTGTGTACTTGCACATTGCACTTTTTGCTTGGGAGGTATTCTAACATTCATGCTTGTAGGCGCTGCATGTCTTGTTGCGCATTGCACTTATCTCCTTGCACAAATATACGCAATTGGCGTACAGCTCATTTTTTGCACAAACATACGCAATTGTCGTACAGCCTATTCCATATCTATGAGCCGGTTTTTACACATGCTCTCCTGTATTTAGGTGCTGCATGTTTTGCTGCGCATTGCATTTTTCTTTTTGCACTAATATACGCAATTGTCGTACAGCTCGTTCTATATCTATGAGCCATTCTTAACACAGTTTTTACACTTTGTTATACACTTTCTCCAATATCATCACGGTTTATTCAGTTGCTTATTTTTTGTGTTTTCTGTTTATACACAACACGGTTTTTTATTTCTATTGTTCATTTACTCATATATATTTTTTATATATTTTTTTATATATTTATTATTTTTTTATATTATATTTTTTTGTTTCCCACACCTTTTTGTATTTTTTTACACATTTTGCAGCACAACCGAATACCATTACAATCATCTTTTACGTATTATATGTGGATTCCTTTCTCTTAGTCATCATATGATAACTGTCTCTCTTATATATTTACTTTTTATTTGCTTTGTCTCATACGTACCTTGCCTCCTTTTTGCTTCCGGTTTTATCATTGCTATTTTGCTGTATATTTTGTTTTGTATATCTTTTCCTCCAGCTACAGGCACATTACTGCTGCTGCCATTTTTTGCCCAGTATATATACATATATTTATAATAAAGGCATTTTAACATACTATACCTGTTTGGTATTTTATTATTTTGGCTTTTTATTTGGTCGTTATTATTTTTTCTATATACGAGTTTACTTCCATACGTAGGGATTTTCTTTGGTTCCAAATCACCGAATGGTCTGCCATTCAGCTTCTAAGTAGTGGTCTTTTATACATATTGTATATATATATATTTTCACTTAGAAATTAATACACTATTTTGAGGTGATATTATCTTTTATTATTATTATTATTATTATTATTATTATTTATATTTATTTTTGTCCTTTTGATCTCATATTCTCTGTTCGCTGCTTTCTTTCTTCCCATAGCCCCTTCCAAGGCTATTAAAATCAGCCCACAGCTGTCTGCCTAGCCTTTGCTGGTTAAAAATAGGTGGACCCCACATCATTTTTAAGGGGGGGGGTGTCACCCCTTGTTAATAACCAGTAAAGGCTAGGCAGACAGCTGTGAGCTGATATTAACAGCCTGGGAAGCCCCATGTTTATTACCCCCTAAACATGAGCCCCCAGCTGGTTAAGAATAATATGGGGGACCCCGAGCAATTTTTTTCTTTTATTATATCTATATATCTCTTCTATTGTATTCCGACGGTTCACGCTGTGAATTTACTGTACTCGGCTGATGAAATGTCGGGTTTCCTATGAGATTTGGTCCCCGTGTCGTGCAATTTTTCTCTTGCACCCATTGACTTTCATTGGTGAGTCTCTGCCGTTTCACGCAGCCATATGCAGCAAATTTTTCCACTCCCCAATTCCAGGTGAGGAAAAATGAGCACTGCCTTATTGACTATCATTGGAACGAGTGCAATGCGATATTTTCTCACATTTCCGCAGCTCCTGGTTACCCTACTCATATAGTGACAGTTAGTTGTTAGTAGGCATCACCATGGATGCCTAAGCTACTGCAATGCTCTCCACATGGGGTAAGTGACATAGCTAATCAGAAGAACTATACTACATTTCTAATTGGTGGTATTTGCCAATATTATTATTATTACACCTACTACATACTGAGATAGGACCTTGGAGATGGGAATACCCCTTTAAAAATTTCCTATAAAGCCCAGCACAAAGATAGCAGCCAGTCTCAAGTGGTCCCCCAACTGCCAGTGCAATCCACCCACTCTCTGACCCCTCGAGCACAGATGATGACTAACTTATAAATCCCCCCCAACATTGGGCTGAGAGGCAAAACATTTCCCCTTGTATTTCCAATCTCTCAGCATTTCAGAATAGATAAATGATGAATGTAAGAAACTTACGAAGAGAAGATCTCACGGATGTCGCACTGCTGCCTCGAGACGTGGTCAGGCCTGGGGAAGAATATGGCCGACCGGTGAAGGTGATGCTCCGGGTGAGGGGACGCAGCTCACATAAATGTCCAGAATTCATCATTTTGGATTCTACGTTTTTCTGTTGGAAGGAAAGTGACAGAATAAGAAATAAAATGTCGACCAGAAATAATGCAGAATTGTCAAGAAGTAAAGAAAGTCGTCGGGGAGACGTCGCGCTCGACCACATTTAAGGAGAGGTGACGATGTGACTCCTGAAACCTTCACGTGAGTCTGTGATTGACCCCGAGGGTTCATGTCAATTACGATGAGACCGAAAAAAGAGGGGAAGATCACACCCCTGCCGGGGAAACTGATAAAAACAATTCTAAGAAATAATAGTCATTGAGTTGTCTGTTTCCTTTACTGTCATTTCTTTTGGCTGACATCCAATATGGCTGCCATTATAATGCCCTCAGAGGTCCTCATACAGCCTAAGACGACCCTCTGCTCTCTTGGCAGGTCTGTTTTGATATATGTTTGTTTGATTTTTTTTCTTTACGTCCCTCTGTTCATCCTCCTGGAAATGTAAGTCGAAATTGTCTACTGGGTGCCACCATTCCCCCTATCGATAGGGATGAGCACCTATACAGTCCGACACGCCAAGTCTCACTGGACAATGTCGGACCAAGTTTCCTTATCACTCCGCACTGTTCAGCTCCTCTGTTATTCCTACTGGAAACGTATGTGTGTCTGGTGCTAATGATGTGGCAATTTATTCACGTGCTTTCAGGAGGAATAACAGAGGAACAACACACAATGTGGAAATTTACCATTCAAAAGGGGAGCAGGCAGATTCTAATGAATGCCATTCAGATTAGCACCCAGCTTTTCCAGGATCATGTAACTAGAAAAAAAAAGCTAGGACGATTTAAGGCCTCAAGGCTGTGTGCACACAGTGCGTTTTTGGGGTTTTTTTTCCGGGCGGAAATGGACCAAAAACACTATGGAAACCTTATGCAAGCTAATTCAATGACAATCCTGAAGGGCTGTGCACACAATCAGTAAATTTCCTTTGAGTATTTGCAGTGTGTTTTTTTTCTGCAGCATGGCAATTCTTTGTGCGTTTTTTTTTTTTTCATTTTTTAAATTAAGAGTTGCTGTTTGGTTACAGCCTATGTAGGTTCATTCTGTTAATGCTCCTACATAGGCTGGTGACAATGTTTGTTTTTTGCGTTTCTTTGTGTTTACTTATCGGCTTAGTAATGAGGGTGGTTTGCAGACACCTTTTCATTGCTACCGGTAAGTCTTACTAAAGAAAAAAACCTCACCAGCACCTACTAGGTGTAAACAGGCGCTAAGAACCTTCATTTTTGTAAGTTCATCTTACGGAATAATAACAATGTCTTCAGAGTTTGCATATATTTTGGCTCCTATAGAGTGCTGCTGTGTTTTTTTTTTAAATTCTAGATAGACAGATAGATAGATAATAGAAGATCGACAGATAATAGATAGATAAATAATAGTTAGATAGATAGATAATAGATAGATAGATAGATAGATGATAGATAATAGATAGATAATAGATAGATAATAGATAGATAATAGATAGATAGATAATAGATAGATAATAGATAGATAATAGATAGATAATAGATAGATAGATAGATAATAGATAGGTAATAGATAGATAATAGATAGATAGATAATAGATAGATAGATAGATAATAGATAGATAGATAGATGATAGATAGATAGATAATAGATAGATAGATAGATAGATAGATAATAGATAGATAGATAATAGATAGATAGATAGATAGATAGATAGATAGATAGATAGATAGATAGATAGATAGATAGATAGATAATAGATAGATAGATAATAGATAGGTAATAGATAGATAATAGATAGATAGATAATAGATAGATAGATAATAGATAAATAGATAGATAGATAGATAATAGATAGGTGATAGATAGATAAATAGATAGATAGATAATAGATAGATAATAGATAATAGATAGATAGATAGATAGATAGATAGATAGATAGATAGATAGATAGATAGATAGATAATAGATAGATAATAGATAGATGATAGATAATAGATAGATAATAGATAGATAATAGATGGATAATAGATATATAATAGATAGATAATAGATGATAGATAATAGATAGATAATAGATAGATAATAGATAGATAATAGATAATAGATAGATGATAGATAATAGATAGATAATAGATAGATGATAGATAATAGATAGATAATAGATAGATAATAGATAGATGATAGATAATAGATAGATGATAGATAATAGATAGATAGATAATAGATAGATAGATATATAGATAGGTAATAGATAGATAGATAGATGATAGATAGATAGATAGGTAATAGATAGATAGATAGATAGATAGATAGGTAATAGATAGATAGATAGATAGATGATAGATAGATAGATAGATAGATAGATAGATAGATAGATAGATAGATAGATAGATAGATAGATAGATAGATAGATAGAATTTATGGCATATCTGATAGATGGGGATTTCACCTCTGGTACTTGCATCTAACCCAAATGAACACCACCAATCCAAAAAATAGCCGAACAAGCCCTGAAATTCCCATAGTTGGTAAAGATGATGTGTGACCTCTGCGTGGAGTAAGTAGAAAGGACGACTGTCAATCTGTGACACTGGTATTTAAGTGGCGCATCAATTCGGAAGCCCCCTGCCTCCTCCTCACAGTCGCCACCATGTTTGCACTCCTATGAAGACTGGCCATCACGGAGATCAGTACTTCACTATACACTGTACTGTAATATTATATTATACAGCAAACATCGCCGGCTCATATTATAGCCGTAAGTCGCTAAAAAAAAAAAAAAATTGGAATTTTTTTTTAAAGTTATTAAAAAAACATGGAAAAATGACTCACCCCCCTTTTCCCCATAAAAAAAAAAGAGAGCGACAATAATAATAATAATAATAATAATAATAATAATAATAAAAAACAATTACAGCGTCTATCAACATATAAAGTCACGTAACTGATTTATTAATTCTAAATTATTTATAAGTCATTTTGACCTGTACAACAAACACCATAAGGAAAAAAAAATCAAAATGCCAGACTTGCTGTTTTAGGAGGGTTCCTTTTAGTTTGGGTCGTTGCACCTACTCATAAAATGCACTAAAAGAGATGAAAAGTGTCTAAAAAATGGTATAAATAAAAATTGCATCCAGGCATGCGAAAAAAAAAAAAAACCCCGAGCTCTGACACGGCTCCATTATTGAAAAAATAAAAGTTATATAAGTTGAAGAAAAAGGCGCTAAAAACAAAATATGTTTATTTTTCAAACGTTTCTTTGAAGAAGGGGAGGAAGATGTGAACGCACAAAAATAGAAAATGGCGAATGTGAACGCTGCCATAAGGCAAATGGAGCTCATAAATTGGGGAGAGATAGCACTTAAAGTGATTGCTGACCTCCGCCATGTTGATTCCATGCAACCAATCACATCACTGCTTCTATCTTTTCACCTGCCCTGGGAAAATAAAAGCTGCAATTTGATTGGTTGTTATGGGCAACCAGCTCAGTGTGTATTACAACCTATCCGGACACCTAGCGTGGTTGCACGGTACAGAAAGCCGTCATGTCTTATAGGAAGGAGTGCGCAGCCCCCGCATGCGGGTGGGTCACATACCTCAGCCTGATGCGGAGCTCACACCGGACCCGCCACTTCCATGTACTCCGCACCCGGCATCAGTATCTGTTTCCAAGACGCTGTTGCTCTGGGAACGGCCGCCGGCATAGTGGTTGGTCCAAAATGTCACGTGGGAGAGAATCTGCAACATTTTGATTGGTGGAAACATTTCAATGAAGCGAGAACGGAGGAGGGAGGGGGTTGTGGGGGATGAAGAAAGGTGCCGGCGTACCGATTGGTCATAAATGTCACGTGTGAGAAAGCGGCAGAATTTCTATTGGTGGAAGTGTTTCCATGGAGATAGGGCGGGACTTTGGTAGTAACTATAAGTGGCAGTGCAGGGATTAGGTTATTTATATGTATTTATATCCTGTATATATTTTTGGGGGGTTATTCATGAATATATACGGTAAATAAAATATGTATTTCATTCATTTATATATATACTATGTATATAATTTTTTATTTATATATATATATACTGTATATATCTTTTTATTTATACAGTATCTACTGTATATATATATATGTATTTTTTAATTTTATCAACTCTTATTCATATTGCTTTTTTTGCATTTTTGTGGAGTGAGGTGCTACGACTAGAAAACGGTAATATATGTTTTTTTTCATTTGTATATATGTACAGTATATATATTATTTATATCTATCTTTTTTGCTAATACATGTATATATAAATATAGTATATTTTTTATATATATACTATGTATATATTTTTTATTTTAATATATATATATATATATATACTGTATATATCTTTTTTATTTATATATGTATATATACAGTATATATACCGTATACTGTTTGTATTTCTTTATATATATACTGTATACAGTATATCTGTTTTTATTTATACATGTATATATACAGTATATATATATTTATGTGTGTGTTGTTTTTTTTAATTTTATTTATCAATTCTTATGTTTTTTCTTAGTTCTCTTTGTAGACTTGAACCTGATTACTGGAATACTACAGTTTTATAGATTGAAATTGATGATGATCTATGCAGCCAATCCTCAGGGCAGAGGACGGTGGTGCTAGTTCAGGTCGCTGCTGCTAGAGCCAGATACCGGCAGTATAACACAGCCGGCACCTGCCCCGTATGGAGCAGCCTTAGCTCCTGAGCCTTCTCTATACACACACAGCTTATTATGTCAGGGTGTATGAAGGGGTTAATGAGCCTCCATTGACGATATCTTACAGTTACACACCTGTACCGGGTATCTTTGCTCCCTTCCCTTCGTTGTAGAGCCCTCTCTTGGGCTTCACGTTGGGTTTTTCCGGTGGCCTGGTGTGTCTCACTGACTTTATCTCCTTAAGCCTTTTGGCCCTTTAGGACACACACCTTCGTCTTTGGATCGCTATTCAAGATTCTTGTGTTCTCCCCGTCTTGTGGAATCCATGATAACCTACTTCTACCCTCGCTGCCCTGCTGACTTCACTTCATCTGTCCTACTGCTCCCAAGATTCCTGAGGGTGCCCCGTCCCCGATGCCCATGTGCACCAACACCTGGACCTGGGAATAGTGGGTCCACTTCACAAGGTGAACCTACCACTATAGACAGGTTGCTCGGCACTCGGTTTCTTCTCACACCCGAATTGATGGATGCAGAATGATCTTGTCCCCCCCGTACAGCATCCTTGTTGTCATCAGCGAATCTCCTGTTTAGATGGTGTCATGTGGTGCTGACAGTGGCCGCTTCGGGGCCTCTATAGACAGCCCAATCCCCCAACAAATGATCACCTTGCTATTTTGACGACTGATCGATAATTGGAAAGGAGCTTTTGTATGAGTATTAAATGGAGGCAGGGCCCAGACGAGGGGTAGGCAGGGTAGACTCCCGCCAAGGGAGCTACCTCCCGCCTAACTAGGTGAGGCACACTTTAAAAAAAAAAACCTTACATTGCTGAACGCCAGCGGCTGCTTGACGCCTTCATTGAGCCACAGGCATTCAGCACGGTGATGACCGCCGGGCCGCAGGCACTCTGGGGAGCATTGTCAGACATTGATACCATTCACCCCTTCCTCTGCCAGTGCCCGGGCATGGTGGTCAGAATTATCTTCTCACATTCAATTGTATTCATTTTTGTAAGGGGACATCAGATGGCGCGATGCAGTGACGCCATCACACCGTCTAGCGCCCACTGCTGTACAGTAAAGACGAAGCGACAGCTGGTTGTTGAGGACAGGAAGCTGGCTGTGGGGGATATCATACTGGGGGCTGGTTGTGAAGAAATACTATATAAGGGGCATCATATTGTAGAGGGGCTGTAGGGGATATCATACTGTGGGGGGGGACATTATACTGTATATAAGAGGCTTTGGGGGCTATTACACCGTATCGGTGACTGTAGGCCCATAGTGCTGTATAGGTTGCGGTTGGAATCTTCATACTATACATGGGGGGCTGTGTTAATAAAGGTGAACGGTGAGACGGGTATAGCTGATAACGGCGGACAGTGTGAAGGTTATAGCTCATTAAAGCGGACAGTGTGGATGCCATATACCTTAGGATGCTTATTTAGGTCATAGTATGGACAGATATTTTTGTGTAGAGGGCATATTAATAATACAGTTGGAGCGCCCCCAGACGCAGGGCCACGGGTTACTCGGTACCGGTCCTCTGCTGGCTCAGTTCTGGGGATGTCACGGTGGCTGGACCCGGTCCATGACCCTGCTAAGGGGCGTCCAATGAAAGGTGATACGAGTCTGTCAAGGTTTAGTGATGCCACCTGTGGTGTTCGGTCAGGGTGACCGACGCTGCTTGGGGTCCACTGGGGTGATGTGATGGCAGCTAGATGGTATACCTTCCCACAGGTGAAGTATGTCCCCAGGGCGCCCCAGTAAGGTGGATGGTGATTGTGTGAGGTGCAGACAATAACGAGGACACAGGGTTGCAGTCTCTTTACCTCTTTACTGAAGACTTCAGGATCCGCAATCCAGAGCACAGTTAACAGGGCTATCTGAGACCGGCCAGTCCGAAGGCACATCCAGAGTTCTCTTTGCAGGTGGAAATCGTTGCCTACCAATAGCACCTGTGTGTTGTAGTGCTTCCCTGCTGAGCATTCGGGATAGTCCTCACAACTTTTGTTCTCGTTCGTTCGTTCTAATTTGTTCCAGTTCTTTCTAGTTCTTTCTATTCTCCGTCCCCCACGTAGGTATGTTATGGCTCGGACGCACCAGTTTGACGGGTAGGCTCGGAGTTCTTCCGGGACCCTAGAGACGCCCCTCTCCACGCGTTGCCCCCTATGTCTGCGTAGGTGATGTAAGGTAGACAGCCAACCTATAATTAACTGTCCTGCGGAGTTTGAAGTAAGGCATGAAGTCAGTTACTTCCTCGGTGTTCCGGGCACCGGCTACGCGCCTCAGTAGGATGTTGCCGTTCTCCGGGCACGACTCCTACTGGCTCTCCTTTGTGCTTGATCTCGTTTCTCACTGTCCACAATATCCTTCGCTTCGTGTCTCTTTCTTAGGATACCGCCGCAAGGTAGTACAGGCGCGGTTCCGTAACGTTCTATTCTGGTCGCTAGGTACCTGCCAGGTTCCCACGCCTGACAGGGCCCCCCCTGAATCTTCTCTCTGCAACACCCCCTGCCACGGGATGTTGCCTGAATCCAACCCAGTCAGCTTCTGACTAACTTCCTATCCAACCCCTAGTTTTACCAGTGTGAGGAGTGGCCCAATAAATAAAGCCTTTTTCTCCCCCTAGTGGCCGGAGTGTGAAGTGTAATGTGTGCTGGTGATACCTGGTCAGAAGAACTCCTTTAGTGCCATCAGACGTACCATCACTCCCCTTAGTGGCAGAGTGTCATACTGCAACGACCAGGTCTCTGGGGCGCTGCACTCTTATTTTTAAGTGACCCATGTTGGGATATGCTGCAGAAGACTGGAGAAGAGCGAGAGTCTGTAAAGACGAGATGTGGATGTGAAAAGTCATTATGGAGTCTGGGCAAGATGGAGATGAAAAAAAAGAACAACTCCAATCAGAGAAGATGTCACCTATGAGGTACCTGGACGTAAATGTTTACTTGTTGATACTGATTTCGTCTCATTGGTACTAAAGTTCTTGTATGGTCCACAGTCTGATAATGACTGATAACCACAAATCCCAACATCTCCTTACCATTGCTAAGGACAAAGTAAGAGTTGTAGGTTCATGCGATACTAAACAAACTGTTGTTCATGCTGTACTAAACTTGGTGATGTATTCATATACTGGTGTATTTACTGACTGTGGTTCTCATGATGTATTCATGTACTCGTGTATTTACTGACTGTGGTTTTCTGATTATGGTTCTGGTGATGCATTCATGTACTGAATGGTTCTTATGTAGTGATGAGCAAGTATACTCGTTACTCTGGTTTTCCAGAGCACGCTCGGGTGATCTCCGAGTATTTGTTAGTGTTCAGATATTTAGTTTTCATCACCTCAGCTGAATGATTTACAGCTATTAGCCAGCCTGACATGTGGGGGTTGCCTGGTTGCTAGGGAATCCCCACATGTATTCAAGCTGGCTAGTAGCTGTAAATCATTCAACTGTGGTGATGAAAACTAAATCTCCGAGCAGTCATAAATACTCTGAGACCACCCGAGCGTGCTCGGCAAAACCCGAGCAACGAGTATATTAGTTCATTACTATTCTTATGATGTTTTCATGTACTGATAGTGGTTTTAGTGACCTATTTACTTGTGATAGTTCTGGTGCCGTTTTTATGTACTATGGATGGCTTTTTTCTGCAATTTATGTTCTGATGATGATTGTGGTTTCGTTATCATGTACCGATTGATGATTGTTCTGGTGATGAATACCATAACCGTCATCACTACATGAATACTGTAATCCAAATGCCAGCACCCATGTATGATTCCCCTTCTCCCACCATGCATGAGTGCCAACACACCGCTCCGACTGCATGGTGACCTCCACTTATCCTGCATCCTGCTTCTTGTACATGCTGCACAGGCTTCCGGGGCGGTGCCTAGTGCACGTGCACACATGCTCCCCTGGTCTTAAAGGGGCAGCGAGCGCAGTTTGAAAATGACCATAGCCAATAGCTGGGAGGTATCTTGTATAAAAGGCACCCTCTTCAGTAGGGAGGTGCCTGAGCAACTCTTGTAGTTCCTTGTGTAGCATGTTTAACTGTATGTTGCAAGGTCCTAATATCCAGTGTAGTTGTATGTGTACCTGTTCCCCTGGTCCTTGTGTGGCCAGGCCCTGAACCTGAAATCGCATCAGTGGTTCCTGAACCTTGAAGCCACACCCGCGGTACCTGAACCCTGAAACAGCACCTGGTGACCCCTGTAACCTGAACCGTGAAGCCTCACTGGTGGTAACTGAACCCTGTAACCATTCCATCAGTATTAGAACCTACACCTGTGGCAGTCCTGGTTAGTGTTCCAGAGTCCTGTCAGAATCCAGCCCTGTCTGCGACTCCATGTCATTATCCTTTCCGCTCCAGGATCCAGAACCAACCCTCTCCTGACAGTCACTCCAAGACCAGTCTGTGTCTGCGAGGCTGACCCCTGGGGTCAGCAGCTGCAGTGCCTGGGACTGCCTTAGAGTGGTACCTGGCGGTTACCTATAGCTCAAGCCTGACTCCACCATGAGGAGCTCCAGTAAAAACCAGGAGGCTGCTTAGCTACGTCCCTCCTAGGTAAGCCCGGCCCTGTGGCACAGTTGGTCCACAAACCACAGGCGCCACCTACGTGTTTGACAAATACATCACCAGAGCCATCAGTAGTACACGAATACAGCACCAGGACAACCATCAATACATGAATACGCCTCCAGAACCACCAGCGGTATTTGTCGCATGACGGAAAAAACATCATAAGTATCCTTTTATTTATAATAGGGTCTGTTTAGTTTCCACTAGGGTATCCAAATGCTGGACACCTTAATTAAAACCAAACAGCACCCATTATAGTTATATTAGTTTCCATGATTGTGCTTTTGTCTGACATTTAAAATATAGGATGTCAGGGGATGAATATCGCTATTTGTCCCTCGTATTATATAAATTGTCCACAAACAACGACTGACTCCATATCTAATTTTGAAATTACGCTCCCTGTTGAGCCTCGACCATAAAGTACATTACTTTTTTACTTTTGCTGGTATTTTATGGTGAAAAAAAGTATCAATTCTAGTGGAAGTTGTCACCAGAGCTTGTTACGTGACCCATCGCAGGTGAAATGTTACCCTAGTCTGTAACCAATTCTTTTGCTTGGGGGTTTAGGGTTCACCAGTGGGGTGGGCGCAACTGGCTTCACCTACCTTGGGAGCCAAAATGCCTTGTCCCGGCCTTGGATTAAGGAATGCTCACCTTTCAACCCCTCAGTGGGTCCAGCGCAGGCATAGACCCCGGAGTGGTCCCTGCCCCATTCAGAAGTCTCTGTACCACTGCAGCCAGTAATTGGCTACAGCGGTCAATTGAAAATAAGAACGCAATATTTAATCGTTTATGCCTACATTTGTTATATTTAATCAATCCTTCTGGAAGGTGCGTTGAGCAGATGATTGATGTATAAATGCGATCTGATTCTTCCTGAGAATGTAGGAGGTCAAATCCTTCCCGAGTCACTTGTGAGCGACTGAATTATAGAGGAAGCTTTCGGGACGACGGCGATGAAAGGAAGGAACGTGTCCGGTGAATTCTGAGGAGTCGAGCCTCCCCGAGGTCAGATGAAAGGGATTTAAGATGTTGTCAGAAATAAAATGCCGGCGTATTAAAGATTCAGGAGAAGCGGCAAGAAAAGGGATGTAAAACTAGAGAAGGAGTTAAATATTGGATGTGAGGATGAGACTGAACGGTTGTAAGCTCAGACGACCCCAATATCGGATTCTGATCGCGGCAAAAGTAGGAAAGGATTAAATCTGGCAACTGATAGATGGTGAAGAAAATTGGTCCATAGAAGCCAAATTTTTCAAGTGGTCGGTAAACTTGCGGAGGTTACTCCGAACCCTTCCAAGCCCTTTAATTGGAACCCAAAAAGGAGAATTTGGACGCCTGAGATCCATCTGAGGAGGAAGGACACATCCCGATGCCATGCACAAGAAGCTTTTCAGAGACGCCGCTTTCCAAGAGGATTTGTTAAACTTTTTGGAAATTTGACAACTTTTCCAAGAGGTTTTCCAATGTTTCCAGACCGACAGAGATGGCGGATCAGTGTCACGTCCAACCAGCAGAGTGAAGAGTGACGGGGGATCCATCACATGTTGGACACCACCGACAATTAAGTTACTGAACGTGTGCATCATCCGTTAGCCACACACCTGGTTTGGCAAGGATAGAATATTGCTTGGACCGCCATCAAGAATGAAGGCGTCTCGGCACTGGTTTGTTAAGTCTGCACCTTTTAATGGAGTCATGCTGCTTGCTGTCATGGGGATCAGTGGTGGCTCCAGAGGTCGGAGTGGTGCCACATCATAGGGTATGTTCATAAAGGGCGGATTTGTGGCAGAGTTCGCATTTTGCATATTGGTTGCTGATTTCACACAATGCATTAGAAAGGGTTAAATCCCCAGTCAAAAAGTCTGGGACATAAATGGACATGCTCCAAATTTAGTGTGCATAGAAAGCACTGCGCAAAGATATATCCCAACTAACGGACTTTTAGAGCGCATTGAAAACCAGAGTAAAAGCAGCATCTTACTGCCCTCACCCACTAAAAACTAAAAATGCCAGTGCACATACTAGTCTAATAAGTCCAGGAACTGCCCTGATGCTCATGCTCTCAAACTTGCCACCCATTCTGCTTTCATGTGCAGTCCCCCCTATCAGCATTCTGTCAGTACTATAAGTGCTGGAACTTTATTCGCTTAGCAACACGCATTGCTCCTACTATTGTCCAATGGTTTGCCTGCCCTGACTGAAAGCTCTTACCTCTTCTGTCATGCTGGTATGTAGTTTGACAGAAAGGAGAAGACATAAACCCACCTTACTTCCATCTCTGCTTCTCTGCACTAGAGGCAGATGGCACCTGACAACAGGCAGTAAAGAGCAGAAGGGAGACACCTAGTGGCCGGCACTTTGCAATGATTTTTCAGGGGTAAGAAAACATCAGTTTAAAGAAAGTTATTTACAATTTTTTGTATTGCATTGGACATCAGATTAATCTAAGTTTCTTGAAACAACGGTGATCATTTACAATATAAAATGATGGTAATACACTCAGGCGGCCACTAGAATTTGTTAACTGGCTCTTATGTTTCATCCATCATTAGCCTAAATGAAAGACTATGATAAACATGGAATATTTTAATTGTCAGAGCGATAAATAATCATCTATCGGAGATTTTCCCTGATTTGGGTAATTGCCTGGATGATAAGCAGCTGGGGGTCTCTCTAATTCAATTTCTTTCGTCCACCCAGTTAATCATTTGGCTCGAGCACAGAGCAGACAGTTCTGATTATTTGTATGGACGTGTGACTATCGCATTACCCACAAGCCCACATGACGCAGAGTCGGGGGTCTGTATGAGGGGGAGAATTAAAGTATTAATTATTCATGTATAATGGATTAGGACTTGATCAATGTTTTACATGGCACAGCTGACGGACCCTCGGGGACTGTATAATGGGACAAGTAGGGTCTATGTGTTATAATAAAACCCTTTATTGATACAGACCATACTATTAGGCAGCTAAGAAGCAGGAAAAATTATTCTGATAACGCATTGAGGTTGGGAGAGCGATAGCTGTCTATAGAAAGAACGTTCAGCCGACAGCTATTTCATATGTATGCCCATCTTATTAGCACATGGCAATGCTGGAACCGTTCTGTATTACTGTACTATATAGCGCCATGTGATGAGACATCATGTTACTCCCCAGAGACAATCCAGAGCTAGAAAGTTTGGCAATGTTACTTGTGTCCTCCTTCTTACTGAGATACCTAGTTCCCTCCTCCCTACAGAAGTACCTAGTTCCCTCCTCCCTACAGAAGTACCTAGTGCCCTTCTTCCTACACAAGTACCTAGTGCCATACTCCCTACAGAAGTACCTAGTGCCCTTCTTCCTACACAAGTACCTAGTGCCATACTCCCTACAGAAGTACTTACTGTTCTCCTTCCTACAATAGTACCCAGTTCGCTTCTTTCCTACATATGTACCTAGTGTCCTCCTTCCTACCGAGATAACTAGTTCCCTCCTTACTACAGATGTACCTAGTGTCCTCCTTCCTATAGATGTACCTAGTACCCTCCTTCATAGAAAGGTACATAGTTTTCTCCTTACAGATGTACCTAGTGTCCTCCTTCCTATAGATGTACCTAGTACCCTCCTTCATAGAAAGGTACATAGTTTTCTTCTTACAGATGTACCTAGTGTCCTTCCTATAGACATACCTAGTTCCCTACTTCCTGCAGAGGTACTAATGTCCTCCTTCCTACAGAGGTAATGTCCTCCTTCCTACAAAGGTACTAATGTCCTCCTTCCTACAGAGGTGCTAATGTCCTCCTTCATACAGAGGTGCTAATGTCCTCCTTCCTACAGATGTACCTGTGTCCTCCTTCATACAGAGGTACAAGTGTTCTCCTTCCAACAGAGACACCTAGTGTCCTCCTTTGTACAGAAGTACTAGTGTTCTCCTTCATATAGAGATACCAGTATTCTCCTTCCTACAAATGTACCTAGTGATCGCGGGTCCTCCTTCCTACAGAGGTACCTAGTGTCCTCCTTTTTGCAGATGGACCTAGTGTTCTCCTTCCTACAGATGTACCTAGTGCCCTCCTTATTACAGATGGACCTAGTGTCCTCCTTCCTACAGATGTACTAGTTTTCTCCTTTATACAGATGTACCTGACGCGCCCACAGGGCAGTGGGATACTCGGTACCTGGTCCGGTTGCAAAAGGGGGGATGTCATGGTGGCTGTGACCCGGTCCATGGCCCTGGGCATCAACGTTAAAGGGATTAATGTTCAAAGTTTGTCATGACGCCACCTGTGGAGTTTGGTCAGCAATGGGGCCGACACTGCATTAGAGGTGTCCCCTGGGGAATGTTGCGGCAGCATAGATGTTACACTTCCCACAGGTGAAGCGGGGTCCCTAGGGGTCCTATGGTGTGTGGCGTAGATGATATAGCCAGTGAATAAATAGAGGAGACAGTTGTTAGTCTTTACCTGGTTTACTTGTGGGTTGCTGGCCACAGTCCAGGGTACCAGGCACGGATGATGGTAGTCCGGCCAGCTCAGAGACAAATGAGAGTTCCCTTGTCCGAGTAGAGGTCCATGAGCCTTCCAACTAGCGCCTTTCAAGGTGAGGTCCCTGCTGCCTGAAGCTTCCTACAGGGTCCTCCAGTTTCCCCCTGTCCTGGGACAGGTACCTGCACGACGGGCAGCTTAAGCCTTTTTACAGGGACTCTAACATGCCCCGGGACCCTTAGGTGCTGCTGCGTCTTAGGTGTGGTGCCTGGCAGGTAATGTGTAGTGTTGTGCCCTGTGGTTCTGCTACGTGTCTTAGAGTCCCACGAAAGCCTCGGGTTCCTACAGATGTACCTAATGTCCTCCTTCCTACAGATGTACCTAATATCCTCCTTTCCACAGATGTATTGTACCTAGTGATATCCTTCCTACAGAGGTGCCTTGTGTCTGTCTTCCTACAGATGTACCTAGTGTCCTCCTTCCTACAGATGAACCTAGTGTCCTCCTTCCTACAGATATACCTAGTGTCCTCCTTCCTGCAGATGTACCTAGTGTCCTCCTTCCTGCAGATGAACCTAGTGTCCTCCTTCCTACAGATATACCTAGTGTCCTCCTTCCTGCAGATGAACCTAGTGTCCTCCTTCCTATAGATGTACCTAGTGTTCTCCTTCCTACAGATGTACCTAATGTCCTCCTTCCTGCAGACGAACCTAGTGTCCTCCTTCGTACAGATGTACCTAGTGTCCTCCTTCCTACAGATGAACCTAGTGTCCTCCTTCCTACAGATGTACCTAGTGTCCTCCTTCCTGCAGATGAACCTAGTGTCCTCCTTCCTACAGATGTACCTACTGGCCTCCTTCCTACAGATGTACCTAATATCCTCCTTTCTACAGATGTACCTAGTGTCCTCCTTCCTACAGAGGTACCTAGTGTCCTCCTTTCTACAGATGTACCTAGTGTCCTCCTTCCTACAGATGTACCTAATATCCTCCTTCCTACAGAGGTACCTAGTGTCCTCCTTCCTACAGATGTACCTAGTGTCCTCCTTCCTACAGATGTACCTAGTGCCCTCCTTTCTACAGATGTACCTAGTGCTTCCTTCCTACAGGTGAACCTAGTGTCCTCCTTCCTACAGATGTACCTACTGGCCTCCTTCCTACAGATGTACCTAATATCCTCCTTCCTACAGATGTACCTAGTGTCCTCCTTCCTACAGATGTACCTAGTGTCCTCCTTCCTACAGATATACCTAGTGTCCTCCTTCCTACAGATGTACCTAGTGTCCTCCTTTCTACAGAGGTACCTAGTGTCCTCCTTCCTACAGATGTACCTAGTGTCCTCCTTCCTACAGATGTACCTAGTGTCCTCCTTCCTACAGATGTACCTAGTGCCCTCCTTTCTACAGATGTACCTAGTGTCCTCCTTTCTACAGATGTACCTAGTGTCCACCTTCCTACAGATGTACCTAGTGTCCTCCTTTCTACAGATGTACCTAGTGCCCTCCTTCCTACAGATGTACCTAGTGTCCTCCTTCCTACAGATGTACCTAGTGTCCTCCTTCCTACAGATGTACCTAGTGTCCTCCTTTCTACAGAGGTACCTAGTGTCCTCCTTCCTACAGATGTACCTAGTGTCCTCCTTCCTACAGATGTACCTAGTGTCCTCCTTCCTACAGATGTACCTAGTGCCCTCCTTTCTACACATGTACCTAGTGTCCTCCTTTCTACAGATGTACCTAGTGTCCACCTTCCTACAGATGTACCTAGTGTCCTCCTTCCTACAGATGTACCTAGTGCCCTCCTTTCTACAGATGTACCTAGTGTCCTCCTTCCTACAGATGTACCTAGTGTCCTCCTTCCTACAGATGTACCTAGTGTCCTCCTTCCTACAGATGTACCTAGTGTCCTCCTTCCTACAGATGTACCTAGTGTCCTCCTTTCTACAGATGTACCTAGTGTCCTCCTTTCTACAGATGTACCTAGTGTCCTCCTTCCTACAGATGTACCTAGTGCCCTCCTTCCTACAGATGTACCTAGTGTCCTCCTTCCTACAGATGTACCTAGTGTCCTCCTTTCTACAGATGTACCTAGTGTCCACCTTCCTACAGATGTACCTAGTGCCCTCCTTTCTACAGATGTACCTAGTGCTTTCCTTCCTACAGGTGAACCTAGTGTCCTCCTTCCTACAGATGTACCTAGTGTCCTCCTTCCTACAGATGTACCTAGTGTCCTCCTTCCTACAGATGTACCTAGTGTCCTCCTTTCTACAGATGTACCTAGTGTCCACCTTCCTACAGATGTACCTAGTGCCCTCCTTCCTACAGATGTACCTAGTGCTTTCCTTCCTACAGGTGAACCTAGTGTTTGCCTCCCTACAGAGATACCCAGCTTCCATTTTCCCACATAGGTGTCTTCCATCCTAAAATGTAACCCCTGTCCCTCACCAGTTATTGTAGTTATTTTTCCTCTTGGTACGTATAAAGAGTTTTATTTTCCAGAATGACAAGTTGTCCCCTACACATTGGATCGCTGGCAGTCTCACCTCTTGGCCCCCCACCAGTCCCCATAAACGGGGCTACTTGATTGGAGTAGAGGTGAGCATGGTGATCTCTGCTCTATTCCGCACCCCACTCTTTCTGGCAGTGCCATTGGTAATAAGCAGAGGAGAGGTAGACCATGTGCACCTTTACGGAGTCCCATTCTCAGGATCACCGGGGGTCTGATGGCTGATATCAGCAATTTATCCCCAATTTTATCTTTGCTGTGGCGCAAGCCGTTATCATCTCGGTGCAGACGAAGTAGCTCAGCTCCGCTCTCCATAGATGTCAGTGTGAGCAGTTGTTATGTAGTCTTACTAAATCCCAAGTTACCTGGCTGAAAGCATCTTGCATCAGCGCTGAGTGTTTCTGATAAATGACAGCGCGGGGAGTCACGATATCGGGGTGTCTGCGGCAGGAGGAGGCGTGGGAGCACACGTACGTCTGCAGGCGGTGTGGGGATTGATGTGATGGAAAGGTAACAAGATGTTCCATTAACTATTCAGACTGAAAAGTGGAATAGAACACAAAACTATCCGGCGAGGATTAGTCATTACTAAAGTATGGCTGGAAAATATGTCTACAGTTAAAGGGATGAGAACCACTGGTCGCTACGCAATAGTGTAGTGACCTTGGTGCAGGAGGTGGTGTTAGGTTCACCAGGTGAGGTGGATCCTCTAAGCCTCAGGGCTTGGTGGGCACGCGGACTCGGAGCATTGATGCAGCAGGCAGGAAGCCTAGTGGGCAACCAAGACTAGACACGCTCAGGAGCAGCAGAATGGATGAAGTGGAACCTAGCAGGGAA
The DNA here is from genome assembly GCF_032444005.1 of Ranitomeya imitator. Taxonomy (NCBI): domain Eukaryota; kingdom Metazoa; phylum Chordata; class Amphibia; order Anura; family Dendrobatidae; genus Ranitomeya; species Ranitomeya imitator. The sequence goes on from NC_091285.1 coordinate 24,507,089, forward strand.
GAAAGCAAGTGAAAGCACATAAGGTGGAGCATACCAAGCATAGAGGTCTACAGTCACAATCCCAAGACACAGGTCTTAAGTAGGTCTAGGGAGATGATATCAGTTATCCACTGCGGGCAACGTACAAAACTCAACGCGGAGCACAACAGAGGGCAGCGGATCCAGGGGAAGGAAGTGGAGCCCAGGATATCTGGTACCAGTGTGTGATAGATTGTGATGTCACCACGCCATGTACACAATGAGTCCTTGTATGTCTTGTGCCTAAAACGACTTATATCCTAAGAGACAGAAAATAGCAGGTCAATGAGGCTACACCCCCCAATTCCCATAGATTTCAGCTTTATCTGCATCCCGAGGATGGATCCAAGACAAAAGTTTGGGATAAAGTGCCTCAAAGAATGGTGCCAATAACAGTGGTACACGAATCCTATCCTGGGGATAATGTGCCCATAAAAACAGTGGTACAGGAGGCTCCCTGGCTTTGGGGTCTGCGTAGCTAAACACCTTGATAGGATCGGCATTGAGTCAGAGGGAAGACCCCTTTTTTTGGCAGTAATGGAGATACCAGCAATTGGACTATTGTCAACCAGACATTGATGGCTTATTCTGTGTGTGCCAACCAGCACAAACCTTGAGGGGTCAGCCGTGCCCCCTGAAGAGATGGTAAAATGGGTGGTCGTATATGCCCAACTCCATCTCTAGACTCTTATAGTTGTTCCGAGGAACCTTGGGTTATGTGGTATGCAGGGGCAAAAGACCACGGGGTGCAAGTGTGAAATTCACAAAGGGCATCCTTTTCCAGGAAGACCACCCTCTATACATGGGAATGCTGGCTATGGCTACCCTTCCAGGGTGCAGTGGTAGACCCCCTTGGTTGCTTGGTCTTGCGGTAACCGTTACGGCTGATTGAGCCAATTTATTGTGATCCTTTAATGATCTTAAACCAGGGGAGGGAATGCTGGGAGTTGTAGTTTTTGCAAAATTAAAATGAATACCCTCAAGGTACAATCTTTTTTTTTTATTACATGTACGTATCTCACAGCTAGTCATGGCAGCACAATTACTGCACATTCCCACTGATTCTCAATCACGGCACAGGCCGGCGAGGAGACGGCGCGATGTCCTGGTGCTCGGATAAATTAAACTTCTCAATCTTTGGAAGAAGATAGTTATAGGATCCAATCTCTGTATATCTAATATATATTGGTGCTCAGCAAGACATAAGATATAAGAAATATGTCCCGGGGGGAGCTCTGCTGTGGTGGGGGTGGTATTAATCTGCCCCATACTGGGTCAGCAATTCATTTCTATTTATTCATACCAGTAATTGGAAAGCTCCGTCAGTAATTCGTTGCTAATGATTGGTGTATTATAGATGCATATAACACGGACGTGCGTCGGGGTCTCTCTGCTGTAAACTTTTAGGCTATTTCCTATGTAGATAAACCATTGCGCCACCTACTGGCAGCTGTTGGAAACGTGATATTATTAAAACAAAACTTTTTTAAAAAGTCGTTCCCATAATTTTAGGTGACTTTTCAGAATAAGTTGTGTATGTACATAAAGAATAAGAGTATTCCTGCCCACTACATGACTTTCATCCTGCAATTGTTTCCCTCTGAGGGATCTATTTCTAATTGTCAGTTGTCTCTGAGCTGGTGGGTACAGACCAGCTGCTATACCCATCACTCATAAATAATCCTGCTCTTCTATCTCTATATAACACCCGTTCAGAAGCAGCAGCATAAAGGATATTATACAGCATTACTGAGCAGTGTAGATGTGAATCCAGCGTTAGGCTGAAATAAAACACTTACTAGAAAGCAGCAGGACAATTTGTCTGTGTGTACCCTCTGCCTTTATTCTGCTACCTTCTCTATAGTTTTCAATAGAAAACTGTAATCTGATCTCTCAGTAAGGGATAAGTCCTTTGTTTTGACCAAACGTGCTTTTATTTTTTCATAGTGGATGATAAGTTAAGAAAGCAGAGGCGAGAAGTGGCTCATAAGTGGAGAAAGACGTATATTTCTATGAAAAGATATATTCCAAAATTTCTTGTATTCCCTTGTAGTAGTGATTTATGCAAAGTTCAGAAATGGCTCATAAGTGGAGACAGAAGTGTGTTTCTCTGAATAGATATATTACAAAGATTCTTGTACTTTGTTGTACTGGTGATCTACAGTCATGGCCAAAAGTATTGACACCCCTGCAATTCTGTCAGATAATACTCAGTTTCTTCCTGAAACTGATTGCAAACACAAATTCTTTGGTATTATTATCTTCATTTAATTTGTCTTAAATGAAAAAACACAAAAGAGAATGAAGCAAAAAGCAAAACATTGATCATTTCACACAAAACTCCAAAAATGGGCCAGACAAAAGTATTGGCACCCTCAGCCTAATACTTGGTGGCACAACCTTTATCCAAAATAACTGCGACCAACCGCTTCTGGTAACCATCAATGAGTTTCTTACAATCCTCTGCTGGAATTTTAGACCATTCTTCTTTGGCAAACTGCTCCAGGTCCCTGATATTTGAAGGGTGCCTTCTCCAAACTGCCATTTTTAGATCTCTGCACAGGTGTTCTATGGGATTCAGGGCTGGACTCATTGCTGGCCACCTTAGAAATCTCCAGTGCTTTCTCTCAAACCATTTTCTAGTGCTTTTTGAAGTGTGTTTTGGGTCATTGTCCTGCTGGAAGACCCATGACCTCTGAGGGAGACCCAGCTTTCTCACACTGGGCCCTACATTATGCTGCAAAATTTGTTGGTAGTCTTCAGACTTCATAATGCCATGCACACGGTCAAGCAGTCCAGTGCCAGAGGCAGCAAAGCAACCCCAAAACATCAGGGAACCTCCGCCATGTTTGACTGTAGGGACCGTGTTCTTTTCTTTGAATGCCTCTTTTTTTCTCCTGTAAACTCTATGTTGATGCCTTTGCCCCAAAAGCTCTACTTTTGTCTCATCTGACAAGAGAACATTCTTCCAAAACGTTTTAGGCTTTTTCAGGTAAGTTTTGGCAAACTCCAGCCTGGCTTTTTTATGTCTCGGGGTAAGAAGTGGGGTCTTCCTGGGTCTCCTACCATACAGTCCCTTTTCATTCAGACGCCGATGGATAGTACGGGTTGACACTGTTGTACCCTCGGACTGCAGGGCAGCTTGAACTTGTTTGGATGTTAGTCGGGGTTCTTTATCCAACATCCGCACAATCTTGCGTTGAAATCTCTTGTCAATTTTTCTTTTCCGTCCACATCTGGGGAGGTTAGCCACAGTGCCATGAGCTTTAAACTTCTTGATGACACTGCGCACGGTAGACACAGGAACATTCAGGTCTTTGGAGATGGACTTGTAGCCTTGAGATTGCTCATGCTTCCTCACAATTTGGTTTCTCAAGTCCTCAGACAGTTCTTTGGTCTTCTTTCTTTTCTCCATGCTCAATGTGGTGCACACAAGGACACAGGACAGAGGTTGAGTCAACTTTAATCCATGTCAACTGGCTGCAAGTGTGATTTAGTTATTGCCAGCACCTGTTAGGTGCCACAGGTAAGTTACAGGTGCTGCTAATTACACTAATTAGAGAAGCATCACATGATTTTTCGAACAGTGCCAATATTTTGTCCACCCCCTTTTTTATGTTTGGTGTGGAATTATATCCAATTTGGCTTCAAGACAATTCTTTTTGTGTTTTTTTCATTTAAGACAAATTAAATAAAGATAATAATACCAAAGAATTTGTGATTGCAATCATTTTCAGGAAGAAACTGAGTATTATCTGCCAGAATTGAAGGGGTGTCAATACTTTTGGCCATGACTGTATAAGACAGCTGTCTTTAGTGCAGGTAACGAGTTAATTAGGTGCGTCTAACTGGTCTGTAGGAGCCAGAGCTCTTAGGCCGGGATCACACATACGCGAGATACGTCCGAGTCTCACAGGTGAAACCCCAGCTCTGGCGCCGGCACTCCGGAGCAAAGCGTGTGGCTCTGTGTATTGCTGTGCGGCTGCACGCTCCACTCCGGAGTGCCGGCGCCAGAGCTGGGGTTTCACCTGCGAGACTCGGACGTATCTCGCGTATGTGTGATCCCGGCCTTAATGGTTGGTAGGGGATCCAATACTTATTTCTCACTGCAAAATGCATATAAATTTATATAATTTATACATTGCGATTTTCTGAATTTTATTTTTGATATTCTATCTCTCAATGTTAAAATTCACCTACCCTTAAAATTATAGACTGTTCATGTCTTTGTCAGTGGGCAACCTTACAAAATCAGCAAGGGATCAAATAATTATTTCCCCCACTGTAAGTGGAGAAAGAAGTGTGTATCTCTGAATGGATATATTACAAAGTTTCTTGTACTTTGTTGTACTGGTGATCTATGCAAAGTTCGTTAAAATGACATTAACCATTTAATGGCAACTTAAAGTTGTATTTTGTTATATGGTAAAGTTGAGTATCACTCAAGTCATAGGAAAATGCTACAGGTGCTTAATTTTATTATTAAAAATAATCTTTTATGTTTACTTAAACTTTCATTATTGGGCCATTACGGTGGAATATTTGCATCTAAGAAAGGTGACCTGACTGCATCGAGTCCATGGGAAAAGATTAAGCACTATGAGTATATGAGAATAAATGTGCAAATGTCTCCATCTAGTGGAAGATTATGGGAATAACAAGTAAAAAAAAAGTTATCTACAGCTGTGCTCAAAAGTTTACATACCCTGGCAGAATTTTAGCTTTCTTGGCCTTTTCTCAGAGAATATGAATGATAACACCACAACTTTTTCTCCACTCATGGTTAGTGGTTGGGTGAAGCCATTTATTGTCAAACTATTGTGTTTTCTCTTCAAATTGACAGCCCAAAACATCCAAATGACCCTGATCCAAAGTTCACATACCCCATTTCTTAATACCGTGTATTGCCCCCTCTAACATCAATGACAGCTTGAAGTCTTCTGTGGTAGTTGTGGATGAGGTTCTTTATTTTCTCAGATGGTAAAGCTGTCCACTCTTCTTGGCAAAAAGACTCCAGTTCCTGTAAATTCCTGGGCTGTCTAGCATAAACTGTGCGCTTGAGATCTCTGCAAAGTGGCTCAATGATATTGAGGTCAGGAGACTGAGATGGCCGCTCCAGAACCTTCACTGTGTTCTGCTGTAGCCAATGATAGCTCCACTTGGCCTTGTGTTTTGGATCGTTGTCATGTTGGAACGTCCAAGTACGTCCCATGCACAGCTTCCGGGCTGATGAGTGCAAATGCCACAAAGTATCTTGCCTACAATATGCAAAACAGCACAGTGCCACACAATGCTACCATTAATCAGTGCCACACATAAATACCCTATAAATCAGTGCCCCATGATGTGCCCTCCCTCACACAAAATGATAGTGCCACACAGATGCCTCACAGAAAAAAGAGGCACATTCCTCTGAAACACACACGATGTCAGCTTTTTTCTTGGCACTCGTCAGTCACTGTATGTTACCTGGTGTGCAGAGGCCGCTGGCAGGCTGGTACAACCGGCATATTGGGAGGAAGCAGAGAAGTTGGGACTCCTGTTCCCCCCCCAGTCGCCTCTACTAACGGAGCGGTGTTGGAGTATACGTTCTGTTCCTATATGGAGTTGGACAGATGATCACGGCCGCTTTTGTCCCTGGCATCGGGAGGGGGGGGGGGGCAATGCACCCAATAACTTCAAGGAAAAACCCCATAAACTCCAAGCTGATATATAAGATTAAAATTTTATTTCTATTGAATGATGACACAAACCAGACGACCAATGCGACCACAAAGCCCTGAGATTCACACACAGCATCGGCTGCCCCGGCCAGCGACCGTCCGGCCGTCCATCCGCTCCGCCACCGGAATCTAATTTATCAAAGATTTTCCATTGAAAAGCGCTAGAAAATATGAGAAACTATTAGCTCCACAAAGATAAAGAGAGAAGAGACAGGACAGGATCCATATTCCAGGTTCACCAGGCTTGGATGCGGCTGAGCGGCGGCTCCTGGATGGTACCCGGCACCGCCATCAGTACTGGGCACCGCCATCAGTACCGGGCACCGCCATCAGTGCCCGGCACCGCCATCAGTACCCGGCACCGCCATCAGTACCTGGCACCGCCATCAGTACCTGGCACCACCGTCAGTACCCGGCACCGCCTTCAGTACCGGGCACAACCATCAGTACCCGGCACCGCCATCAGTACCTGGCACCACCGTCAGTACCCGGCACCGCCTTCAGTACCGGGCACAACCATCAGTACCCGGCACCGCCGTCAGTACCCGGCACCGCCATCAGTACCGGGCACCACCATCAGTACCCGGCACCGCCATCAGTACCGGGCACCACCATCAGTACCCGGCACCACCATCAGTACCCGGCACCACCATCAGTACCGGGCACTGCCATTTGTACCCTGCACCACCGTCAGTACCCGGCACCACCTTCAGTACCCGGCACCACCATCAGTACCCGGCACCGCCATTAGTACCTGGCACCACCGTCAGTACCAGACACCACCATCAGTACCTGGCACCGGATGTGTCAGCAGTCACTGCTCCGTGGATGGAAGAAGATACAAGCAATGAAATAGTGGGAGACGGGCCGCGGCCTGGGAACGGTTCTGGTGAAAGAGTTACATGGGGTAATTACAGAATATTGTGCAGAGGCCGTACTCTCGTCAGGCGAGTACGCGGGGTTAATGCATGCGTTTCCTATAGGCTGAAGTCAAACGTCAGATCCGACTTCCCCATCCGCTGCTTATACACCAGGTCGAATTTGTCATTCATCGAAACAGTGAATATATCTTTCCACAGGCCGACCCTTCCTGAAAAGAAAAAAAAAAGTTAAAAACTGCAGTTACATTTGACAATTTTCCCTACTTCTCAGATCCTTGTCCATAGGGGGCAGCGTTGCTCTGCTTCGGGCAGGGGTAGTAAGAATATTTTTAGAAAAACAGCGCCACCCCTTATACACAGGTTGTGTCCGGTATTACAGCTCAGCTGCTCTGAACTAAATAGGGTCTCTGTAGTAATACCGCACACAACCTGTGGATTGGGGGCGCAGTTTGGTTTTGGACAACTCAGAGAAATTGTTTAACCCCTTTCTAATCATCTATGGTCATCGGACACATGATGGGAGTGATAGTCAGAATTTTTAAAAAGTAGACATTTCATTAAAAGTCTAAAAAAACTGATTTTTTTAGAGGGTTGACTGATTTTTGCCTTCTACAGGAGCTTCAGCGGGAGAGACTCCAGTAAATTACTAAAGAGTCATAGTTTCAGTTCATTTAAAGGGATTATTATCCACTTTGGATAACCCCTTTATTCAAGAATAATAATAAAAATTATAATAAACTGATCACAATGTGACGGGACCTCCAGGAGACATATGGAATCTATATGTAAAGCTGACAACAAGTGTTACATTTCTCTACAGCTCCCCCACAGGAGGAAAAGGGTATTACACAGTGTCCTTTAAAGTTAATCTGTCAGTAGGTTTTTGCTATGTAATCTGAAAGCAGCATGATGTAGGGGCAGAGACCCTGATACCAGTGATGTGTCACTTACTGGGCTGCTTGGTGCAGTCTTGATAGAATCCCTGTTTTCTCTGCTGTAGATGTGGCAGAGCTCTGAATGCTGAGCTGTATATAACTCCGCCCACACCACTGATTGGCAGCTTCCTCTATACACTGTCAAGCAACTTACCAATCAGTGTTTGGGGTGGGTTTACAGGTATATGAAAAAGTTTGGGCACCCCTATTAATCTTAAGCTTAATGTTTTATAAAAAAAAAAAATTTTTTGCAACAGCTATTTCAGTTTCATATATCTAATAACTGTTGGACACAGTAATGTTTCTGCCTTGAAATGAGGTTTATTGTACTAACAGAAAATGTGCAATCTGCATTCAAACAAAATTTGACAGGTGCATAAGTATGGGCACCCTTATCATTTTCTTGTTTTAAATACTCCTACTTTTTACTGACTTACTAAAGCACTTTTTTTTTGTTTTCTAACCTCATTGAGCTTTGAACTTCATAGCCAGGTGTATGCAATCATGAGAAAAGCTACTTAAAGTGGCCACTTGCAAGTTGTTCTCCTGTTTGAATCTCCTCTGAAGAGTGGCATCATGGGTTCCTCAAAACAACTGTCTAATGATCTGAAAACAAAGATTATCCAACATAGTTGTTCAGGGGAAGGATACAAAAAGCCGTCTCAGAGATTTAACCTGTCAATTTCCACTGTGAGGAACATAGTAAGGAAATGGAAGAACACAGGTACAGTTCTTGTTAAGGCCAGAAGTGGCAGGCCAAGAAAAACATCAGAAAGGCAGAGAAGAAGAATGGTGAGATCAGTCAAGGACAATCATCAGACCACCTCCAGAGAGCTGCAGCATCAACTTGCTGCAGATGGTGTCACTGTGCATCGGTCAACTATACAACGCACTTTGCACAAGGAGAAGCTGTATGGGAGAGTGATGTGAAAGAAGCCATTTCTGCAAGCACGCCACAAACAGAGTCGGCTGAGGTATGCAAAAGCACATTTGGAGAAGCCAATTTCTTTTTGGAAGAAGGTCCTGTGGACTGATGAAACCAAGATTGAGTTGTTTGGTCATACAAAAAGACGTTATGCATGGCGGCCAAAAAACACAGCATTCCAAGAAAAACACTTGCTACCCACAGTAAAATTTGGTGGAGGTTCCATCATGCTTTGGGGCTGTGTGGCCAATGCCGGCACCGGGAATCTTGTTAAAGTTGAGGGATGCATGGATTCCTCTCAGTATCAGCAGATTCTTGACAATAATGTTCATGAATCAGTGACAAAGTTGAAGTTATGCAGGGGATGGATCTTTCAGCAAGACAATGATCCAAAACACCATTCCAAATCTACTCAGGCATTCATGCAGAGGAGCAATTACACTGTTCTGGAATGGCCATCCCAGTCCCCAGACCTGAATATCATTGAACATCTGTGGGATCATTTGAAGAGGGCTGTCCATGCTCGGCGACCATCAAACTTAACTGAACTGGAATTGTTTTGTAAAGAGGAATGGTCAAAAATACCTTCATCCAGGATCCAGGAACTCATTAAAAGCTACAGGAAGCGACTAGAGGCTGTTATTTTTGCAAAAGGAGGATCTACTAAATATTAATGTCACTTTTCTGGTGGGGTGCCCATACTTATGCACCTGTCAAATTGTGTTTGAATGCAGATTGCACATTTTCTGTTAGTACAATAAACCTCATTTCAAGGAAGGAACATTACTGTGTCCAACAGTTATTAGATATACGAAACTGAAATAGTTGTTGCAAAAAAACCTATTTTTATAAAACATTAAGCTTAAGATTAATAGGGGTGCCCAAACTTTTTCATATAACTGTATACAGATTAGCTGGACTGCCTGGCTCACAACATCTAGGCCTGCAGTGATAATCTCCTGCTGATAAAACACTAATCGTGTTGAACTTAAGGTACCTTCACACTGAACAATTTAACAACGATATCGCTAGCGATCCATGACGTTGCAGCGTCCTGGATAACGATATCGTTGTGTTTGACACGCAACAGCCATCTGGATCCTGCTGTGACATCGTTGGTCGGAGCAGAAAGGCCAGAACTTTATTTCGTCGCTGATCACCCGCAGACATCGCTGAATCGGCGTGTGTGACGCCGATTCAGCGATGTCTTCACTGGTAACCAGGGTAAACATCGGGTTACTAAGCGCAGGGCCGCGCTTAGTAACCCAATGTTTACCCTGGTTACCAATGTAAATGTAAAAAAAAACAAACACTACATACTTACCTTCCGGTGTCTATCCCCCGGTGTTCTGCTGCCCTGCACTGTCAGCGCCGGCCGGCTGTAAAGCACAGCGGTGACGTCACCGCTCTGCTTTCCGGCCGGCACTCACAGTCGGTGCAGGAAAGCACAGCGCCGGGGGACGCCACAGGCGCTGGTAACCAGGGTAAACATCGGGTTACTAAGCGCGGCCCTGCGCTTAGTAACCCGATGTTTACCCTGGTTACCAGGGGAGTTCGCATCGTTGGTCGCTGGAGAGCGGTCTGTGTGACAGCTCTCCAGCGACCAAACAGCGACGCTGCAGCAATCGGGATCGTTGTCTAGATCGCTGCAGCGTCGCTAAATGTGACGGTACCTTTACAGAAAACTGCTGAACAAAATTGGAGAGAATGAAACAAGTGATCACCCCCCCGTGTGTAGTGACTTACACATCATATCTGAGCTCTTGACTCACCCTGGGACTACAAGATGCGCCCGCTAAAACAGCAGGTGTGACTATAGCTCACTGGGAGTTAGTGGGTACAATGAAGGAATATCTGAAAACTAATGATCATCCTCCTTAAAGGGAGAGTATCGTCATATTCCGACCTACTGTTTATTGACTCAGGTTTTTATCTTAAATGTATTTTGACATTTTTAACCCCCGGTGAAATGTTCCTTTAGATGTGAGCGTACAGGCAGCTGACCTGCGGCATTATTTATGAGACGTGACCCACCTGACGCCGCTGCCTTCCTGTAACTGGGGCGCATGCAATACAAGCTAAAGAAGAACTGAATCTTCAGAATGAAAACAACCAATGAGCTAAAAGAAAGCAAAACAGAACCGAAAAATAAGATCCACAACGGAAAGATGGAAAAACATAAATGATTCTAGAAATAAATAATGCATGAAAAATATAGACATAACATTAGCATAAAAGGAAGTTAAAGTAAAAATCTTACATATAAATTAATTTTTTTTTTTTACTAAAAAATAAAATAATCATGAACTAAATTAACAAAAAAATGAATAAAAACCTAATCAAAGGCCTTGGGAAATGATCGTCTCTCTATTGTACAAGTGAATGGGTCAAGTTTTCACCCATTCACTTGCACAATAGAGAACCTGCAGTACCACTCATGGCCACTACACCCTCTATGGCGCTGTGCCATTTAGAGTGAGTCACAGACCCTGCCGATCATCTGATCGTTTTGGAGTTTGATCCCCACTGATCTGATATTATTGTCCTGCCCCAAGGATAGGTTATCATTATTTATTAATTTTTTTCTTAAATGCTCAAAATCATTTTTACTATTTGGTTTCATAAAATAAATGTTGCACCATATTACAAGGTCTTGATTTCTTTCTTTGATTCGTGGCCATAAATCAGCTGAGAGCAGCTCAAAAAAAGACAGAGGTACAAATTATTCCATTATTCAATCTGAAGGAGCTCACTGACGGATTCTCAGTTAACTCATTCTGCACACAGCGGATATAGAAGGCAAACGGGCAACATTTTAAATAAAACCAAATTGCAAAAATGATTTTTAGCCCTAAATACAAGCAAATAAGTAACAAAAAAAAGACCCTAAAGGTGGACAACCCCCGTGTTCACATTGGATCTCAGAAATAAGGACTATAGCGGCTGTGTACTCACCTCGGCCAATCGGAAGCGCCTCGGCGTTACAGCACTGGTCGATTAGCTGGTGGCAATGCTCTACCGTGGACTCCAACTGAGCCTTATCATACGAGACCCCCAGGAATCTCACCAGCTGTTCCACCATGGTGCCCAGGTCCTGGAGAGAGGCACAATGTACAGTATATACTTATATACTGCTATAATATGTCAGCATAAATGATGGGACCGGCTGCCCTCACCTTGTGCATATCCTCATACTGGAGAAAAAGTACGTTCGAGTCCAAGTGATGATCCCAGAATTCTTGGACATGGTCAAACCATGAACCATAGCCCACTGGAGAAGAAAAGAGACCAGAACAGTCAGTATGTTGTAACCACTATGTCAAGTGTGTCGGACATGTGCCTATTAACGGGATCAGTCACACAAAAAAAACACACAGGCCGACCTTCTACACACAGATATCAAATGAGGCGCGAAAAGCTCACCATACATAAAACGTGTAAAAATATTGGCTTCCATTTGCCACCACTAGGGGGCAGATCTGTATTCATCTGTATACAGCTCCTCTTAGCCTGCATAAAAGGCACACAGAGATTGCCCCCCTAGTGGTGACTACAGAAAATAAACACCAGGGTGCTATCAGGAAAACATAAACTGATGACTGAACTCCATCTCTCTGATTTCACAACTTTTCTGCACTATTCCTAAGGCGCACCTGTCTTTCAGATGCCATGTGCATGTACATGAGGAATAATAGTGTTTCTATCCATTATATGGGTTGTATTCTGCATTTTTCACCAGTTTTCTCAGATTTTTCACAGGTTTTCCCTGCATTTTTCATCAGTTTTCTCTGCATTTTCACCAATTTTTCACCATTTTTCTCTGCATTTATTAGCAGTTTTCTCTACATTTTCGATCACTTTTCTCTGCGTTTTTCATCAGTTTTTCCCTGCATTTTCACCAGTTTTCTCTGCATTTTTCACCATTTTTTTCTGCATTTTTCTCTAGTTTTCCCTGCATTTGTCATCAGTTTTATCTGTATCTTGACCAGTTTTTCCTGCATTTTTCACCAATTTTTCACCAATTTTTCACGTTTTCTCTGCATTTTTCACCAATTTTCTCTGCATTTTCCCCCAGTTTTCTCTACATTTTTCATCTCTTTTCTCTGCATTATTCACCAGTTTTCTCCCCTGCAGGTTCTGTCTTTAATTTTCAGTTGTCTCTAAGCTAGTGCATGGAAAAATGCTGCTATGGAGGTCTCCCAGCACACACAGACATGAGGGATTCATGCTCTCCTGTCTCTATGTAGTGTAAATAGCAGCAGCATGGAGGACATTACACAGCCATACTGAGCAGTGTAGCTGTGAATCCAGCACTAGGGTGAGATAAAACCCTTACTAGAAAGCAACAGCACGGTTGAGGCATGTCTCTCTCTTAAATCACAGCCTGTCTTTTCTTAAGCAAAATAGGTTTTAGCAGTTTTTCAAAACGAATGAAGAAATGACTCATGAGTAATGGAGAAGTGGCTCATAAGTGGAGAAAGAAGTAGATTTCTCCAATAAGATGTGTTGCAAGTTTATATTTGCTTGTAATATTGATTTATGTTCTGTAAACATTAAAAAAAAAGTACATTAATGCAAAAAAGCCCTTTTTTCTCACGTTTGTCATTCATGAATCTTCGGCAAAATTCCTGAAACGTCCCTCTGTAGCTCATTGTCCTCAGGGACCGGTGGAATTGGTAATAAGACACTACGAGGTCTTTGGGATTACGAGCCATATAGATAACCTGTAATAAAATGACATAGGTTATAAACATTGTAAGACCATATTGGCCCAGAGCCTTAATTTTGCCAACACAGAACCTCAAAAAGGGGCAGGGCTTTGCCAAACCAGGCCCGTAAGTGGGCGTTCCTGTCAATTTTTCAGGTATTTCTGGGTGGGGCTTAAATGTCCTAAAGTTATGTTAAAATATTGGCTTGTATGTGTGTGACTACAGCACACGGAGGTCTTAGATATCATTCAGCCCCCTCCTGGGAATCTAGAAAAGGGGTCTCAGTATCAAGTAGGGAATTCCTACTTTTTAGAAGGGTTACGTCAGAATAAGCTGATGCCGAGGACCCTCTGATACTCAGTGATCAGCTGTGATCGTAGGAGGAAACCTAGCAGTAAGTGTTCAATTTCTCTGCAGCTCCCCCGCAGGAGGAATGAAGTATTACACAGTGTCCATTTAAATCATTATGTTGTCTGTGTAATGCAGGACAGGAGGGGTCCTCCAGAGACGGCTCACTATTAGGTGACCACACTAAAGCCATCAGTGGTGGTTCCTCACCTTGGACTCTCCATTGTGCAGGTCTGTAGGCAGGAATCGGTACGGGAGGTGACTTTTTATAAGTCTAGGAGATGTCAATTCCTGGACCAAAGCAAATATACACCAGATATTATGAACATAGAGAACAACATAACAAAGATTTAAAGGGTTATTATGGGACTAGAAAATATATTTTAGAAACAGCGCCGCTCTCAGACACAGGCTGATTTTGGTATTGCAACATTCACATGATTGAAGGTTAAGCTGCATTATTTTACAAAGCCAAAGGGTGGCACAGCTTAGGAAAATGTTTTACTAATCTCAGACTCAATTTTCGGGACCATCCATTAAGACATGGTGGGAATATCACGATCATGGCTGCTAACATTTTTCAATTATTTAATCCAGGTGATATATTATTAAAGAGTTTGTTCATTTTCACTATATAAAAAAATAAACAATCTTGTAATTTTCACACTGTCCACTAAGCTTATATTCGATTTCTACCTTCCTCTTGGGCACAAAGATATTAACAAAAATAGACTGAGAACTGATTAGTTTATATAGAAGCGTTATCTGAGCATGCTGTAATCTGGTCCTCTAATCTCCTATACATAGAGGTGTCTGTTATGAACTGGTGGTTTAGGAGCAACATGGGACAAGCTCTGAAGGAGGTGGTACCTGTACTGACCGCAGTTCCCAAGCTCAACACAACACTAGAAGTAGCCGTGGGATGTACCTGTCACTCCCTAGACACCTCGTCACAGCCTGAGAACTAACTACCCCTAAAGATAGAAACAGGAAAGCTATCTTGCCTCAGAGAAAATCCCCAAAGAATAGATTAGCCCCCCACAAATAATGACTATGAGAGGAGAGGGAAAAGACATACGTAGAATGAAACCAGGATGTAGCAAAGGAGGCCAGTCTAGCTAGATAGATAGAACAGGACGGAATACTGTGCGGTCAGTATTAAAAACTAGAAAAATCCACCACAGAGTTTACAAAAATCTCCACACCTGACTAAAGGTGTGGAGGGTAAATCTGCTTCCCAGAGCTTCCAGCTTAACTGAATTAATCCATACTGACAAGCTGGACAAAAACATAGAATGTACCGAACAATTAAGTCCACAACATGTGGACAGAAAAGAGCAAAGCAAGGACTTATCTTTGCTGAACTGGTCAGGATATCAGGAAAATCCAAGCAGAGATGTGAATCCAACCAGGAACCATTGACAAGTTGGACAAGCTGAAGGGAAGAGCCAGGCTAAATAGCCGAGCAGAATAGACAATTAGTGGAAGCAGCTGCTGACTGCTAAATCCAAGGAGCAGCCATTCCACTTAAAACCATCAGAGGGAGCCCAAGAGCAGAACTCACAAAAGTGCCACTTACAACCACCGGAGGGAGCCCAAGAGCGGAATTCACAACAGGTGTCATCAAGCAATGTACAAGAGAACATGGAGAGTTACATCGCATATTGTGAATGGTGGATCCTGTGTTATCTACTGTATATAGAGGTGTTATTAGTCTAACAAAAATGTATCATTGTAATATTGTCTGTGATGATAATGAGACTGTTGAGAAGTATTCTGTACAGAACAGGATTTGAGTCTAGTATAAGGCCTGCGTAAATATTACAAGATCTCCGATCATGATTTAGAAGATTACAACAAAAAAAAACGAAAGGTAATTACTAAAAAATTAAATAATATGTATTTAACATAAAAAAAACTAAAAGGTAATTTTGTGATGACACGTTCCCTTTCTTGTACTGCATCAGTCTGAATGGTCAGGAGACGTAATGTCCCACCATTTATTCTCTGAGGCCTCCTGAGAAGATCTTACCTTGATTATATCCAGTCCGGGCTGCGGATACTCGAGGACGGGCAGCTGCTCATCGATGTTCATCAGTCCTATCTCATCGGGGTCCGCTCCCTGACTCACTAAGTAGACGATTTCCTGAAGCAAGCTGGTCCCTACAGGAGGACAGAGACACTTAGATTGACCACTTACCACATTTGATTCTGGGGTCTGTACATGTTGAGGTCGTATCCTGACCTCTGAGTACTGCTGAAATCTCCTACAATCAGGTGATTCTGCTAATAATGCACTGCCCCCGCAGGTGAAACGCAGTATTACATTTCACTAAAATGAATGTTGTTGGCGCTACAATCTACAATGATGGTGGATCTGTGGGGCTCATTGTCTGAAGGACATCTTCTATATTGTGTCCTAAGAGCAGAGGTTATCCTGATGGCACAATCCCTTTAAGTTTTTTAGGGCCTTCAAATAGATGCCACTTTAAAGAGGAACCGTCGCTTCCCCTAACACGTCTGTTTTAGTATTTTGTTGTATTCCGCATAATATAACTATTCTTAGAGATTTGCATTGTTTCCTCTCCCTATTACCCCACCTGGAAATGTGGAAATATACAGCAAGGAAGGTGTTTCCCCTCGGGGGCGTGTCCGTACACACTCAACACACCTGTCCAATCAGTGTAGACTTTGTAAGGACACACCCCTCAGAGAACGGAAGAAAATGGTAACACCCAGTTGTCAATTTAGTCAAGAGATTTCCAGGAGAAATAACAAAAGAACAGATCAGAACAAGAATTGTGATTTCTTTGAAAAAGCGAGCATTTGCTAAAATAGAAATGTCAGGAGAGTTGAGCGCTTCTTTTTTAAAGTGGCAGATGCCAGCTCTGATCACGGCTGTTTAACCCCTTAAATGACGCTATCTCCAACAGAGGCATTTAAAGCACCGGAGCAGTCAGCGAGCTCTTTGAGAGGCCCATTGACTCCCCCTTGCGATTTGGGGCCAATAGGTTACCATGAATGCTGGGGGTCTGCTGAATGGCCCTCAAACCCATGACTACCATCTTGGTCCTCCTCTGAAGACCATCATTTTCACTTGATAATATAATACTGTTGTGTTTTTAAAAACATATAAATAAAATTAATAGAAAAGTTTGTATTACTGTCCATTCCCAGTTCAAATATAAAGAAAATAAAACTATATATATATATGTTGCTCAAAAAATAAAGGGAACACTTAAACAATACAATGTAACTCCGAGTAAATCAAACTTCTGTGAAATCAAACTGTCCACTTAGGAGGCAACACTGATTGACAATCAATATCACATGCTGTTGTGCAAATGAAATAGACAACAGATGGAAATTATTGCCAATTATCAAGACACCCTCAATAAAGGAGAGGTTCTGCAGGTGGTGACCACAGACCACATCTCAGTACCAATGCTTTCTGGCTGATGTTTTGGTCACTTTTGAATGTTGGTTGTGCTTTCACACTCGTGGTAGCATGAGACAGACTCTACAACCCACACAAGTGGCTCAGGTAGTGCAGCTCATCCAGGATGGCACATCAATGTGAGCTGTGGCAAGAAGGTTTGCTGTGTCTGTCAGCGTAGTGTCCAGAGGCTGAAGGTGCTACCAGGAGACAGGCCAGTACACCAGTAGACGTGGAGGGGGCCATAGGAGGGCAACAACCCAGCAGCAGGACTGCTACCTCAGCCTTTGTGTAAGGAGGAACAGGAGGAGCACTGCCAGAGCCCTGCAAAATGACCTCCAGCAGGCCACAAATGTGCATGTGTCTGCACAAACGGTTAGAAACCGACTCCATGATGATGGTCTGAGTGCCCAACGTTCACAGATGAGGTTGTGCTCACAGCCCAACACCGTGCAGGACGCTTGGAATTTGCCACAGAACACCAGGATTGACAAATTTGCCACTGGCGCCCTGTGCCCTTCACAGATAAAAGCAGGTTCACACTGAGCACATGTGACAGAGTCTGGAGATGCTGTGGATAGTGATCTGCTACCTGCAACATCCTTCAGCATTACTGGTTTGCAGTGGGTCAGTAATTGTGAGGGGTGGCATTTCTTTGGAGGGCTGTGCGGCTAACCCGTAGCTAACCCCCCACCTGACACCTCCAATATCTCGGGAACAAAAGGAGATCTAACGTTAATTTTTTGCTGATCAAACCGGATCTAACGAATATCTATCAGCATCCATCCAAAAAATGGCAAATTTTAAAGTAGGGGGGTTAGCTACGGGTTAGCCCCCCCCCTGAAAAAGATGGTAAATATCTCATTTTGTAGGGGAGATCTAACGTTAGTTTTGGTTGATCAAACCGGATCTAACAAAGATCTAACGAATGAAATAATTTTTTACCCAAATTCTCAATGGGGGGCTAACCCGGGGGTGGTCCGTCACTTGGCACTGCCACATCTATTATCACTGTTGTCTTCTGATCCTTGTCTACTATCACAATCAGGGCCACCATCAGGGCATTACTCCCCTAACTGGCATATGGGGCCCGATGAGCAGAGGGGGCCCGCATCAGGCCCCATCCCTTCTGCTCACCAGGGCCCAGCGGCAGGATTCTGCCAGTGCAGTAACTGAACCTTTGTCTGAGAAAGGTTAAAAGCCGCCAGCCAATAGGAGGCTGGCAGCTGACGTCAGCGCGCACGTCACCGGCATATGATGTCATTGTCATTCGCCGGCGAGTCCGCGCTTCATATGCCTGGAGGGAGCATTACCGCAAGAGCGCAGCCAGGTAAGGAGAAAGGGTTTTAATTTTATTGAAAGCGACAAGTTGCAATATGTTTCGACAGCAGGATGGAGACACATGGACCATGGCCCGGGGCAGAATGGAGGCACGGGGCAGAATGGAGACACGAGGCAGGATGGAGACATGGGGCAGAATAGAGACACGGGGCAGGATGGAGACACGGGGCAGGATGGAGACACGAGGCAGAATGGAGACACGAGGCAGAATAGAGACACGGGGCAGAATGGAGACACGAGGCAGAATAGACATGAAGCAGAATGGAGACACGGGGCAGAATGGAGACACGAGGCAGAATGGAGACACGAGGCAGGATGGAGACACGGGGCAGAATAGAGACACGGGCAGAATGGAGACACGGGGCAGGATGGAGACACGAGGCAGAATAGAGACACGGGGCAGAATGGAGACACGGGGCAGAATAGAGACACGGGGCAGAATGGAGACACGGGGCAGAATAGACATGGAGCAGAATGGAGACACGGGGCAGAATGGAGACATGGGGCAGAATAGACATGGAGCAGAATGGAGACACGGGGCAGAATGGAGACACGGGGCAGGATGGAGACACAAGGCAGGATGGAGACACGGGGCAGAATAGAGACACGGGGCAGAATGGAGACACGGGGCAGGATGGAGACACGAGGCAGAATAGAGACACGGGGCAGAATGGAGACACGGGGCAGAATGGAGACACGGGGCAGAATGGAGACACGAGGCAGAATGATGGAGACACGAGGCAGAATGGAGACACGGGGCAGAATGGAGACACGAGGCAGAATGGAGACACGGGGCAGAATGGAGACACGGGGCAGAATGGAGATATAGGACAGAATGGAGACACGAGGCAGGATAGAGACATGGGGCAGAATAGAGACACGGGGCAGAATGGAGACACGAGGCAGAATAGAGACACGGGGCAGAATGGAGACACGGGGCAGAATGGAGACAAGGGGCAGAATGGAGACACGGGGCAGAATGGAGACACGAGGCAGAATGGAGACACGTGGCAGAATAGAGACACGGGGCAGAATGGAGACACGGAGCAGAATAGACATGGAGCAGAATGGAGACACGGGGCAGAATGGAGACAAGGCAGAATGGAGACACGGGGCAGAATGGAGACACGGGGCAGAATGGAGACATGGGGCAGAATGGAGACAAGGGGCAGAATGGAGACACGGGGCAGAATGGAGACACGAGGCAGAATGGAGACACGGGGCAGAATAGAGACACGGGGCAGAATGGAGACACGGAGCAGAATAGACATGGAGCAGAATGGAGACACGGGGCAGAATGGAGACACGGGGCAGAATGGAGACACGGGCAGAATGGAGACACAGGGCAGAATAGACATGGAGCAGAATGGAGACACGGGGCAGAATGGAGACACGGGCAGAATAGACATGGAGCAGAATGGAGACACGGGGCAGAATGGAGACACGAGGCAGAATGGAGACACGGGGCAGAATGGAGACACGGGGCAGAATGGAGACACGAGGCAGGATGGAGACACGAGGCAGAATAGAGACACGGGGCAGAATGGAGACACGGGGCAGGATGGAGACACGAGGCAGAATGGAGACACGAGGCAGAATAGAGACACGGGGCAGAATAGAGACACGGGGCAGAATGGAGACACGGGGCAGGATGGAGACACGAGGCAGAATAGAGACACGGGGCAGAATGGAGACACGGGGCAGAATAGACATGGAGCAGAATGGAGACACGGGGCAGAATGGAGACACAAGGCAGAATGCAGACATGGGGCAGGATGGAGACATGGGGCAGGATGGAGACATGGGGCAGGATGGAGACATGGGGCAGAATGCAGACATGGGGCAGGATGGAGACAAAGGGCAAAATGGAGACACAGGGCAGGATGGAGACACTGGGCAGAATGGAGACATGGAGCAGAATGCAGACATGGGGCAGAATGCAGACATGGGGCAGAATGGAGACACGGGGCAGGATGGAGACACGAGGCAGAATGTTGACACGGGGCAGAATAGAGACATGGGGCAGAATGCAGACACGAGGCAGAATGGAGACACGGGGCAGAATGGAGACACGGGGCAGAATGGAGACACGAGGCAGGATGGAGACACGGGGCAGAATAGAGACACGGGGCAGAATGGAGACACGAGGCAGAATAGAGACACGGGGCAGAATGGAGACACGGGGCAGAATGGAGACACGGGGCAGAATGGAGACACGAGGCAGAATGGAGACACGGGGCAGAATGGAGACACGAGGCAGAATGGAGACACGGGGCAGAATGGAGACACGAGGCAGAATGGAGACACGGGGCAGAATGGAGACATGGGGCAGAATGGAGATATAGGACAGAATGGAGACACGAGGCAGGATAGAGACATGGGGCAGAATAGAGACACGGGGCAGAATGGAGACACGAGGCAGAATAGAGACACGGGGCAGGTAAGGAGAAAGGGTTTTAATTTTATTGAAAGCGACAAGTTGCAATATGTTTCGACAGCAGGATGGAGACACATGGACCATGGCCCGGGGCAGAATGGAGGCACGGGGCAGAATGGAGACACGAGGCAGGATGGAGACATGGGGCAGAATAGAGACACGGGGCAGGATGGAGACACGGGGCAGGATGGAGACACGAGGCAGAATGGAGACACGAGGCAGAATAGAGACACGGGGCAGAATGGAGACACGAGGCAGAATAGACATGAAGCAGAATGGAGACACGGGGCAGAATGGAGACACGAGGCAGAATGGAGACACGAGGCAGGATGGAGACACGGGGCAGAATAGAGACACGGGCAGAATGGAGACACGGGGCAGGATGGAGACACGAGGCAGAATAGAGACACGGGGCAGAATGGAGACACGGGGCAGAATAGAGACACGGGGCAGAATGGAGACACGGGGCAGAATAGACATGGAGCAGAATGGAGACACGGGGCAGAATGGAGACATGGGGCAGAATAGACATGGAGCAGAATGGAGACACGGGGCAGAATGGAGACACGGGGCAGGATGGAGACACAAGGCAGGATGGAGACACGGGGCAGAATAGAGACACGGGGCAGAATGGAGACACGGGGCAGGATGGAGACACGAGGCAGAATAGAGACACGGGGCAGAATGGAGACACGGGGCAGAATGGAGACACGGGGCAGAATGGAGACACGAGGCAGAATGATGGAGACACGAGGCAGAATGGAGACACGGGGCAGAATGGAGACACGAGGCAGAATGGAGACACGGGGCAGAATGGAGACACGGGGCAGAATGGAGATATAGGACAGAATGGAGACACGAGGCAGGATAGAGACATGGGGCAGAATAGAGACACGGGGCAGAATGGAGACACGAGGCAGAATAGAGACACGGGGCAGAATGGAGACACGGGGCAGAATGGAGACAAGGGGCAGAATGGAGACACGGGGCAGAATGGAGACACGAGGCAGAATGGAGACACGTGGCAGAATAGAGACACGGGGCAGAATGGAGACACGGAGCAGAATAGACATGGAGCAGAATGGAGACACGGGGCAGAATGGAGACAAGGCAGAATGGAGACACGGGGCAGAATGGAGACACGGGGCAGAATGGAGACATGGGGCAGAATGGAGACAAGGGGCAGAATGGAGACACGGGGCAGAATGGAGACACGAGGCAGAATGGAGACACGGGGCAGAATAGAGACACGGGGCAGAATGGAGACACGGAGCAGAATAGACATGGAGCAGAATGGAGACACGGGGCAGAATGGAGACACGGGGCAGAATGGAGACACGGGCAGAATGGAGACACAGGGCAGAATAGACATGGAGCAGAATGGAGACACGGGGCAGAATGGAGACACGGGCAGAATAGACATGGAGCAGAATGGAGACACGGGGCAGAATGGAGACACGAGGCAGAATGGAGACACGGGGCAGAATGGAGACACGGGGCAGAATGGAGACACGAGGCAGGATGGAGACACGAGGCAGAATAGAGACACGGGGCAGAATGGAGACACGGGGCAGGATGGAGACACGAGGCAGAATGGAGACACGAGGCAGAATAGAGACACGGGGCAGAATAGAGACACGGGGCAGAATGGAGACACGGGGCAGGATGGAGACACGAGGCAGAATAGAGACACGGGGCAGAATGGAGACACGGGGCAGAATAGACATGGAGCAGAATGGAGACACGGGGCAGAATGGAGACACAAGGCAGAATGCAGACATGGGGCAGGATGGAGACATGGGGCAGGATGGAGACATGGGGCAGGATGGAGACATGGGGCAGAATGCAGACATGGGGCAGGATGGAGACAAAGGGCAAAATGGAGACACAGGGCAGGATGGAGACACTGGGCAGAATGGAGACATGGAGCAGAATGCAGACATGGGGCAGAATGCAGACATGGGGCAGAATGGAGACACGGGGCAGGATGGAGACACGAGGCAGAATGTTGACACGGGGCAGAATAGAGACATGGGGCAGAATGCAGACACGAGGCAGAATGGAGACACGGGGCAGAATGGAGACACGGGGCAGAATGGAGACACGAGGCAGGATGGAGACACGGGGCAGAATAGAGACACGGGGCAGAATGGAGACACGAGGCAGAATAGAGACACGGGGCAGAATGGAGACACGGGGCAGAATGGAGACACGGGGCAGAATGGAGACACGAGGCAGAATGGAGACACGGGGCAGAATGGAGACACGAGGCAGAATGGAGACACGGGGCAGAATGGAGACACGAGGCAGAATGGAGACACGGGGCAGAATGGAGACATGGGGCAGAATGGAGATATAGGACAGAATGGAGACACGAGGCAGGATAGAGACATGGGGCAGAATAGAGACACGGGGCAGAATGGAGACACGAGGCAGAATAGAGACACGGGGCAGAATGGAGACACGGGGCAGAATGGAGACAAGGGGCAGAATGGAGACACGGGGCAGAATGGAGACACGAGGCAGAATGGAGACACGGGGCAGAATAGAGACACGGGGCAGAATGGAGACACGGAGCAGAATAGACATGGAGCAGAATGGAGACACGGGGCACAATGGAGACAAGGCAGAATGGAGACACGGGGCAGAATGGAGACACGGGGCAGAATGGAGACAAGGGGCAGAATGGAGACACGGGGCAGAATGGAGACACGAGGCAGAATGGAGACACGGAGCAGAATAGATATGGAGCAGAATGGAGACACGGGGCAGAATGGAGACACGGGGCAGAATGGAGACATGGGGCAGAATGGAGACAAGGGGCAGAATGGAGACACGGGGCAGAATAGAGACACGGGGCAGAATGGAGACACGGAGCAGAATAGATATGGAGCAGAATGGAGACACGGGGCAGAATGGAGACACAAGGCAGAATGGAGACACGGGGCAGAATGGAGACACGGGGCAGAATGGAGACACAGGGCAGAATAGACATGGAGCAGAATGGAGACACGGGGCAGAATGGAGACACGAGGCAGAATAGACATGGAGCAGAATGGAGACACGGGGCAGAATGGAGACACGTGGCAGAATGGAGACACGGGGCAGAATGGAGACACGGGGCAGGATGGAGACACGAGGCAGAATAGAGACACGGGGCAGAATGGAGACACGGGGCAGAATAGACATGGAGCAGAATGGAGACACGGGGCAGAATGGAGACATAAGGCAGAATGGAGACATGGGGCAGAATGGAGACACGGGGCAGAATAGACATGGAGCAGAATGGAGACACGGGGCAGAATGGAGACATAAGGCAGAATGGAGACACGGGGCAGAATGGAGACACGGGGCAGAATAGACATGGAGCAGAATGGAGACACGGGGCAGAATGGAGACATAAGGCAGAATGGAGACACGGGGCAGAATGGAGACACGGGGCAGAATAGACATGGAGCAGAATGGAGACACGGGGCAGAATGGAGACATAAGGCAGAATGGAGACACGGGGCAGAATGGAGACATGGGGCAGAATGGAGACACAGGGCAGAATAGACATGGAGCAGAATGGAGACACGGGGCAGAATGGAGACATAAGGCAGAATGGAGACATGGGGCAGGATGGAGACATGGGGCAGAATGCAGACATGGGGCAGAATGGAGACAAAGGGCAAAATGGAGACACAGGGCAGGATGGAGACACTGGGCAGAATGCAGACATGGGGCAGAATGCAGACATGGGGCAGAATGGAGACAAAGGGCAAAATGGAGACACGGGGCAGGATGGAGACACTGGGCAGAATGCAGACATGGGGCAGAATGCAGACATGGGGCAGAATGGAGACACGGGGCAGAATGATGACATGGGGCAGGAGGGAGACAGGGGGCAGAATGGAAGCCCCCCATAAGAATTAAAATGGGGGTCTCATGGTGACAGGAACCCTTCATTTTGTTTATTATTGCCATGGGTCTTTTTGAGGTCTCTGTTACAAAGAGTTAATGTCAGTAAGCTGTGTATGACAGGAGCAGGTTGTTCCAGTTTAAACCAGATTTTCAGTGGTTCTTTTATCTCTATTTTCATTGGTTTAAATAAAAAGAGCGGGAAGAATTGTATCTATAAATAGCTGGCTCTACCTGAGCAGCTGCTCATTCTACAGGAGCCGCAAAAGAGTGAAGCACCCGCCGCCCTCCTCTTTCTATGTTCATTGTATGTTTAGTCCTAAAGTTTTGTTAGTGGGAAAATCGCCCAGCCCTGCTGGTAGGATTGTGTCAATTTTTAGTGGATTAAATATTTAGTGTTATTTATTTATAATATTACGGTTATTTATTCAAATCATTTACTGTATGTAACTCTTGATAAAGCTTCACAGCCAATTTTTTGTCCAAAGAATATTACTGTGTCTTGGTATTTTTAAAGTGGGTTCTGTGTCACCATGGAGGTACGGGGGCAGGATGGAGACATGAGGCAGGATGGAGACACGGGGCAGAATGGATACGGTGGAGACAGATGGGGCAGGATCATGGGGCAGAATGGATACTCATGAGGGCAGGATGGGAGAACATATGGCTGGAGCCAGGAATGAGACACAAGGGGCCAGGATTGGGGATCTTATTACCATAGGGGCTAATTAAGGGATATTATTACTGCAGTCATGTATTTATTTTATTTTTTGAGGATACTGTTAACATTTTGCTAGTATGGTGCCCCAATATTCCTAGTGGTAGGCATGACCGACATTATCTATCGGCCGCCGCCATCTTGTGGTATTCATCACTAAGCGGTGCAGCACCATCCCAGAGCACCTCTCCACCTACGGTAATAATAACCTGGGAAACTCTCCCTGAATTACCTCTGTGGCCCCACGCCGCCTGCACTCTCCACTGTGGTAGTTCAGGTGGCTTCCCCCAAAATTTCTGACCCTGTCTGTCATCCTGTGGAAGCCCCTCTTGCGAGGGACCTCCTGAAGTGGTAAAGGATTAAAGCAGGTGAAACCTTCCTCCCCTGAAGACTACTCTGAGATCCGCCGTTTACTGGCACTGAAGGGGTGTATCGGACTTAGATCCATTTGTATCATAGTCTGCAATATAATTAATCATCTGTAGCACTCTACTACCACCTAGTGGCACTACATGTAACTGCATTATCATTTTCAGGTTACTGCATCAAATACTTTAACCATACCGGTCCACAAGTTGGCTACTGACATATTTGCATGAGAATCAAATCTCACAGACCAGAGAGATACGCCTTGTAACAGAGCATGATGGATATGTAGAAACACCATTCCCCACGTCACCGTCCATAGAGAGAAGAAATCACATAAGCATTTAACCCTGCTGTTCTGTTCGGTCTGGGGAGACCTATTTTGAACTTTGGTATTTTTTGGGGTGTTCAAGATGCGGTTCTGAAACTTGTGGTTGATTGACTTAAATGAGGATGGGTCGGTCGGCCACGGGTTTCAGAGCCGCATCTTGAATATTTTAAAGAATATTGAAGTTCAAAGTCGGTTATTTTTGACCAACAGAACAGCAGGGTTAAGACAAACTGGCCGGGAAAAAGCAGGAGAGAACTGAATTACTCCCAAGAGTATGAAATTCAACAACCCATCTAACATCCCTAGACCGGTTCTTTGTAAAGGGAAAACGTGTCCCTAAACTTCTCAACAAAAAAATGTCACCACTTTATAGTAACAGAACCGCGAGTTGTGCCAAAGGCGTCCTGTGTTCTGCTGGGATGCATCTCTTCTGAGCCTCGATCCACAACGAGATACAGACATTCCCAGTATAAAGTCACTAGGCTTGCAACTAAAAGGACAACAACCCTCAGCTAACTCTCCATAAGGTGCAGTAGCGAGATAGATACCAAGCATGCACTATCTTCATTACCTGCAAGCTTCTTTCCTGGGCCTTTGTATACGCCATTGAGGATACCTCCTTTCGGATCAACCAAAACTCAAACCTCTTCTACCCTTCCACTTACACTGCAAAAAATCAGTACCAGAAATACTATGCCACCAAAATCTCAACAACAATCAGCCCATAAGGGAGGACTAGGAAAAAAAATCGAGGAGCCTGGTTGCCCCCCACCCCCCCTCCCCGATACGGAGTTGGGGGCAGCCCCATCATTAAATGCTCTACTTTATCTTCAAGACGTGGAAGGAGGCTCTCAGGATTCCCCGATACACTGAATTAGGAGAAATGGCTTTACCCTCAGGAAACAAGTCACTGGAAAAATACCTCAGTCACCTCACTGCTAAACATGACTTTAAATCCCTTGTCTCAGAGGTAAAGGAGGCCTGCAGAGCAGAAAATAAATCCATGCGTCAGGATGTCAAACTTCTCATGGACAGAGTGGACTTCATGGAAACAGAGCATGACGTTACCAGACAATTCATCTCCAAGCTACAGAGTCACGTCACCTCTTACACTAAGGCCTTAAATGAGACAAATAAGCTCCTTGAAGACCTAGACAGCAATATCAGAATGAGAAATATTCCTGAAGCAACAAGTTCTGAGGATCTTTTATGCTCTACTTGCATCGTTATTCAGTTCCATCCTGGACCAACCTTCCTCTCATAAATTAAAGTTGGACAGAGAACACAGCCTTCCTCACCAAAGCTGTCAGTCTCAGCCAGATATGATCTGTTGTGTCCACAACTTTCAATTACAATAGTCCATCTTGTCCAAAGCTCGTACACTCCACAAGATCTAATTTGAAGGAACTCTTATTCACCTATATCCCGATCTCTGCTGGATTACCCTTCAAAGAAGAAGACTCCTAAGAACCCTCTTTCTTGCTGTGAGGAACAAAAACTTCCAATATAGATGGAACTTCTCATTTGCCGTTTACAGATATGAAAAATGGGCGACCAGTTACTCTACGCTCACCCTGAGATCTGGTAACTTTTCATACAGAATTGGACATTCCAGTTCCTTGCCTACCAGATTGGGAGTTGGAATTTCCTTTCACCGCACCTTCACTGATCTGGCAACGAGTAGCATCCAGGAAAAACGGTTCCTCACCACGAGAAGAATTTACATTTATCTTCTCTCATACATTATTTTAATCTCATTATTGTTGGGCAGTGAGCGATGGACAATGTGATTCCCCTCATCTCCGATTTCTGCTCTGCTTCATGACACCCCATCTCCCCCTTAATACGGCACTTAATTTTTTCCCTCCCTTTTTTTCCTTCCCTAATGGTAACATTATTGTTGTTTGTTATCTTGTAGTATATGTTATGTCTTAGGCCGGCGTCACACACAGCGTAAAACAATACGGTCCGTATATTACGGCCGTAATACGCTGAAAAGTCCCCAAAATAGTGGTCCGTAGCTCCTCCGTAGGCAGGGTGTGTCAGCGTTTTTTGCGCATGGCATCCTCCGTATGTAATCCGTATGGCATCCGTACTGCGTGTTTTTCTCGCAGGCTTGCAAAACCAACATACCGCTATAGAAGGGATCCATGTGTCACAAAAATATATATATATATATATATACTGTCTATATATATATATATATATATGTCAGTAGACACATATATATATATATATATATATATATATATATTAATATTTCTTCCAGCGCGAGATAGCTTTAAAGCCGGTAATTCAATTACCGGCTTTTGCTCTCTCATTCCTAAACCCGTCATGATTTCAGACATGGTTTACATACAGTAAACCATGTCATATCCCCCTTTTTTTTGCATATTCCACACTACTAATGTTAGTAGTGTGTATATGCAAAATTTGGCCGTTCTATCTACTAAATTAAAGGGTTAAATGGCGGAAAAAATTGGCGTGGGCTCCCGCACAATTTTCTCCGCCAGAGTAGTAAAGCCAGTGACTGAGGGCAGATATTAATAGCCTGGAGAGGGTCCCCGGTTATTGGCCCCCCCTGGCTAAAAACACCTGCCCCCAGCCACCCCAGAAAAGGCACATCTCGAAGATGCACCTATTCTGGCACTTGGCCACTCTCTTCCCATTCCCGTGTAGCGGTGGGATATGGGGTAATGAAGGGTTAATGCCACCT
Organism: Ranitomeya imitator; assembly: GCF_032444005.1. NCBI lineage: Eukaryota > Metazoa > Chordata > Amphibia > Anura > Dendrobatidae > Ranitomeya > Ranitomeya imitator. Next base: position 24,535,873 of record NC_091285.1, read on the forward strand.
TGCTATTGTAAGGTGACATTAAGCCAAATTAATAATGGAGAGGCGTCAATTATGACACCTATCCATTATTAATCCAATACTAGTAAAGGGTTAAAAAAAATACACAAACACATTATTAAAAATTATTTTAATGAAATAAAAACAAAGGTTGTTGTAATATTTTATTCAACGCCCAATCCAATCACTGAAGACCCTCGTTCTGTAACAAAAATAACATAATAAACCAACAATATCCTTACCTTCCGCAGATCTGTAATGTCCAACGATGTAAATCCATCTGAAGGGGTTAAAATATTTTGCAGCCACGAGCTTTGCTAATGCAACATTGTTCATGGCTGCAAAACCCCGGGGAATGAAGGTAAAGTAGGTCAATGACCTATATTTACCTTCATTTGCGGTGAGGCGCCCTCTGCTGGTTGTTCCTAGATCGTGGGAACTTTCCTAGAAAGCTCCCAGGCTCGAGTTCATAAGAGGCGCCCTCTGCTGGTTGTCTCATATCATGTCGGGTTTAGGAAGGAGAGAGCAAAAGCCGGTAATTGAATTACCGGCTTTAAAGCTATCTCGCGCTGGAAGAAATATTAATATATATATATATATATATATATATATATATATATATATATGTCTCACTGACATATATATATATATATATATATATACCTATTCTATGTGTACACATTTATTCTACCTATTCTATTGTAAGCTGTCAGTGTGATTTTACTGTACACCGCACTGAATTGCCGACTTTTCTCTCTAACACCGCTGCGTATTTCTCGCAAGTCACACTGCTGGTCCGTGTGTGATCCGTATTTTTCAGGCTTCCATAGACTTTCATTGGCGTATTTCTTGCGCAGTACGGTGACAAACGCAGCATGCTGCGATTTTCTACGGCTGTAGAAAGCCGTATACTACGGATCAGTAAAATACGGCAGATAGGAGCAGGGGCATACAGAATAATTGTGCTGTTTGTTTTGCGAGTTTTACGGACGTATTTTCTGCACTCATACGTCCGTAAAACTCGCAAGTGTGACGGCGGCCTTAGTCTTCCCCAATCTCTTCTGTATCTTAATAGGTAAGATGAGAACTTCTACAAGGGCGATCTCTCACCAGAATGCGATCAACCCAAAGGGTACCGTCACACTAAAACGACGCTGCAGCGATACGACAACGATGTCGATCGCTGCGTCGCTGTGTGGTCGCTGGAGAGCTGTCACACAGACAGCTCTCCAGCGACCAACGATCCCGAAGTCCCCTGGTAACCAGGGTAAACATCGGGTTACTAAGCGCAGGGCCACGCTTAGTAACCCGATGTTTACCCTGGTTACCAGCGTAAACGTAAAAAAAAAAAAAAAACACTACATACTTACATTCCTGTCGCGTTCCTCGGCGCTGTGCTTCTCTGCACTGACAGTGAGCGCCGGACAGCCGGAAAGCACAGCGGTGACGTCACCGCTGTACTTTACGGCTGGCCTGCGCTCACCAGTCAGTGCGGGAAGCTGACAGCGAGGGACATGACCAGACACCGGGAATGTAAGTATGTAGTGTTTTTTTTTTTACATTTACATTGGTAACCAGGGAAAATATCGGGTTACTAAGCGCGGCCCTGCGCTTAGTAACCCGATGTTTACCCTGGTTACCAGTGAAGACATCGCTGAATCGGCGTCACACACGCCGATTCAGCGATGTCAACGGGAGATCCAGCGACGAAATAAAGTTTCAAATGATCTGCTACGATGTACGATTCTCAGCGGGGTCCCTGATCGCAGTAGCGTGTCAGACACAGCGAGATCGTAAGGATATCGCTGGAACGTCACGGATCGTACCGTCCTAGCGATCAAAGTGCCACTGTGTGACGATACCCTTAGATTGGAGACCAGTATCACTGCATTTTAGGTAAAACTTCATTCGCCCTTCATCATCAAGATTTAGATAATGGTTAATCTCTTATCACTAAATGTTAAGGGTGTAAATTCTAACACTAAAAGACGTCTGGTTGTAAACGAGTTACGTACCCAACAAGCAGACGCAGTTTTTCTGCAAGAAACCCATTTACACCTTAATGGAAACTGTAATTTTGCTAAGCGCCTCTATCCCATAGTATACTTAGCCTCCCAAAACGAGAAGAAAGCAGGAGTGGCCATATTGATTTCGGCTACATTGGATCAGCAGCAATAGGGAATTCCACCTTGATGGTACCTGCCTTAAGACCTTTGGATTCTGGATCACCTGAAGTTCCCTGATGAACCTCAACAACCAGTAGGGAGAAATGAGACTGGACAGTGTTTCGTGATGGGATAAGTACCATCATTAATAATATATATAATTATTGAGCATGTATGTTACATATAATCTTGGAAATATGTGATTGGGATCTGCTCCTCTTATTTGCTATACAGTTGTATTATCATTTGAGCTGATGCTGTATCTATTGGACTTGGTCCATCGGCCTCAGGAAAGTTCAATATACTTGTGGTATCATTATTCTGCCACCGATATATGTGGATGATGTATCTGAGGGATGTGATCACGAATCGCTATATAAACAATGGCGGACAGCGTTACTCACTAACTGTGCTCCTAGTCTTTATCAGCCGTGCGTGGTGATCCGGAAGGATGATGCAGTGATACATTCAACAGGTTTTATTTACAGTACCTTGGTGAGAGTGAGGACTGTAGGTTAGAGCTGTTACAGAATCACCAGATAGAGATAATAGAAGCTCCAGATTAGAGGTAACAAGAGAATCCTTTATCCACCTCTGCAGCACATGTGAGATCCAAGATGGCACGGAGTACAAAACAAGAAAAGAAGGAAAAAGATAGGAGGAGCTAAAGACAGAAAGGTGTTGTGGGAAAGTACCTTGACAAATATTACAATACAACAACAAATACAACAAATGATAGAACCAGGCATATTAGCACTACATAAATGTCCATGTATGACTGAAAGTCTATCAGAATAAACTGAGCAGCACACTCCCCGTCTGAAATCCTCGGATTTCACTATACCAACAGTCTTAAATTGGAAGTGTTTACCTGAAGTACATGGAGGGATACCTCAACCTGTAAGATAAAAACAACGCATGCAATGCAACAATAACATATTGTATAACAAGAAAGACGAATGTCTATAACGAGTTCCTGAAGTAATCCAATGGATAACTCATCTTTGGATTGGAGAAGCCGCGCTAGGCCAAACTGTCTCCAACCCATTTGTAATCCAAAGGTTGAAGTTCCTTGAAAGAGTTCCTACTGATTGGATGGATAATCAATCCTCAACCGGTATGAGTAAGATAATTCTGATTAAGGCCTAATGAAAGATTTGGGGTCACCTTGCTTAGTAACTGTCACTTCTACCTTGCGTACCTTGCTATCGTCACTTGGAAAGGTTTTAGATATAAGTCCCATAGGCCATGTGTTTCTTTCCTCCTTCTGGTCTTTCATGAGGATAATATCTCCTACTTGTAAATTTGGCTTTATTTTAACGACCACCAACTCTCAATAAATACCTTTCGTCTATTACTGGGTTTAAGTTGACAATGGGGCTGTTTTTAGGAACGTCTTGTTTTTTACGTATACATTCCAGTTCCTTGTGAAAAACATTCTGCTGCACATTGCGTATCACAATGAGTTCACTCAGAGCAATGTCTTCTGCAGAGAGAGGCTTATGGCAGATATGCCAACCGTGACAATCAGTGTTACTGTCCTTATTGCGATAGCATTGTACAATGTGTACTAACCTTGCAATGGCACGAACCAGCCTCGTCCATCTTGAGAAGCGATCAAAACACCGACAGTCCAAGCCAACCTCCTCCTTGAATTTGGTGATGAAGGTGCTGACATCAGGACGGATCTCTGGGTCGACATCTGGATCCTCAAGGCTGAAGCTGTCTTCAACGGCAGTCTCTTTGCACTGTTCGTGAAGGAACTCTGGTCCTGTCAACCAAGAAGAGCTTGCGAAGGCACCAATAGACACTGGTCTAGTAGCAAGGTCCGCAGGGTTAAGATGGGATGGGACGTGCTGCCATTGCTGGGGTTTGGAGAATTTCCTGATCCTTTCCACTCGGTTACTGACATAGACGTAGAAGGGTTTCGTCTGGTTGTAAATGTAGCCCAGAACTACCTTACTGTCTGTGTAGAATTTTGTGTCATCCACGTGAATAGCTAGTTCACTCTGTATGAAGTCTGCAATCTCTATGGCTAGTACAGCCCCACAGAGCTCGAGTCTGGGTATGGTGTGCTCGGGTTTAGGAGCCAGTTTAGCCTTTCCAAACAGAAATCCAACATGGGCTTCATTATTAGAGTCTACAACCTTCAAGTAAGCGACAGCGGCAATAGCTTCAGTGGAGGCATCAGCGAATACATGAATCTCCTTCCCTTGACTTGTAGTTAGGGATGCCGGAGTGTAACAACGTGGTATGTGGATCTTATCCAAGGCGCAAAGAGATTCTCTCCATGACTTCCACTTTAGTTGTTTGTCTGCAGGGAGTGGTATATCCCAGTCCTTAATGTACTCTGAGAGTTGTCTCAGCAGGAGCTTGCCTTGTATAGTCAGGGGTGCGACAAACCCAATTGGATCATATAGACTGTTCACCACTGACAGAACCCCACGCTTAGTAAATGGTTTTTCTGCACCACTAACCTGAAAACTGAAGGAGTCCTTTAGCAAGTTCCACCTAAGGCCTAGGCTTCTCTGTACTGGTGGATTGTCTGGGCCTAGATTCAAGTCCCTAAATTCTGCGGCGTGATCATTAGGGTGAAAGGCCTTCATGACAACAGCTCTATTGGAGGCAATTTTATGCAATCTTAAATGAGCTTTAGAAAGCATACCTTGTGTCCGTTTGAGCAGATCTGTGGCTTCTTCTGCTGTGGGCGGGGATTTAAGACCGTCGTCCATGTAGAAGTCCTTTTCAACGAACTGTTGGGCATCCTTCCCAAACTCTGCTGCACCATCGGAGGCGGTCCTACGTAGGCCGTATGTAGCGACTGCAGGAGAAGGACTGTTTCCGAACACGTGCACCTTCATGCGGTATTCGACCATTTCCTTGTTGGTGTCGTTAGAAAACGGAGATAATTTCTGTGATCTTGTTGCACGATGAAACAATGGAACATTTGTTCGATGTCGGCGGTAATGGCGACTGGTTCCTTTCTGAATCTCATGAGCACTCCCACCAGGTTATTAGTCAGGTTCGGACCAGTGAGGAGAACGTCATTCAGAGATACGCCGTCATGTTTGGCGCTTGAATCAAACACCACCCTGATTTGTTTCGGCTTTCTTGGATGATAGACTCCAAAGGAAGGTAGATACCAGCATTCTTCATCAGCTTGCAATGGTGGAGCTGGCTCTGCGTGATCATTGCGAAATATCTTGTCCATAAAAGCTATGAAATGTTCCTTCATTTCAGGCTTATTCCTTAATGTTCTCTGCAGTGAGATGAATCTAGATAAGGCCTGTTCTCTGTTGTTAAGAAGCCTGGTCCTTGAAGCCTTGAAGGGTAAGGGAGCAACCCAGCGGTCAGATTCATTTTTGAAGAATCCACTGTCCATGATTTTAAGAATCTCCTTGTCTTCTATGGATAAGGCGACTTTGTTGTCATCTTTTGTTGTGTGAAACACTGTTCTCCCTAAGTCATCACCGTAGGGAGTGGGAATGATGTCAGGCTCCTGGATGCAATCAGAAAACCTCTCTTTCACTTCGTAGTGATGAAGGCATGGCTTAAAGTGAGTTGCGCGACAATTTTGGAGCACATACGTTTTACAAGCGTTGACTTCGGATGCCTTGTGACTCCTATCCAGACATACATCGCCCACGATTACTCAGCCTAGGTCGAGTCTTTGGGCGTATGGAGCATCTGGGCCGTTGCATTGTTGGCGCACCTTGTGGACCTTCAGAATGTCCCTTCCGAGTAGGATTAGAATATCAGCATTCATGTCCAGAGGAGGAATTTCATTAGTCAGGTGCCTCAAGTGGCGATGATGAAGTGCGGCTTCCGAAGTGGGAATCTCCTCCCTGTTATCAGGTATATGGTCACATTCAATTAGGGTTGGCAAGGGTATATGCACGTTTCCCTTGATTGAAGAGACTATGTACCCAGAGGCTCTCCTGCCAGAAGTCTCAATACGACCAGAGCAGGTTGTCATGATATGTACTTTTGCCCTGTCCTGTATTTGAATAATATGCCATTTGATGTATGTAACTGTTCTCTGGTTTCTATTAGCTGTAATTCATGTATTTTCTTGGCTGGGAGTTCACCTGTAACAATATGTCTCCTTCCCCCAATACTTGCAGCCCTGAGCTATAATGTAATTAAGCTTTGTCAACATCACTAGTGGAGGAATAGCCATTCTTCCTCACAGCAGGTGGCTAGTCAAATGTACATATTAGATAGACTGCCTGGAGCCCACCAGTCTAGAATCTTCTGGTGGACCCAACCATTGAATAGAAGGTGTAACCCCTACCCCCTTCATGGGCGGATCCCAGGAGCTCAGACAATCCATTCTTATTTTGAGATCAGATGTGAGTTGATCCTTGAAGGAGAAGGAGTGGGGATTCTTAGCTGAGGCAAGACCCCACGCCCATCTAGGACTGTGGAAGCGAACGGGGCGAGACTTGAGCTGAGTACATATCTCGTCGTTCGTGAGATTGTTTTGGGATCCCTTGGACTAATTGTGGACTATTGCTTTGTTACCTGGCACAAGGATTATCGGGAGGTGCCCCCGAACCTGTTCCATTGGACTAATTGTGGACTCTGTAGATCTACCTGCATGTGTTGTTCCAGCGTTCTTGATAATAAATCTGTTGAATCATCCCTCGGCCTGTTGTCCCTTCTTGCTCTGCCGTACACCCCGTCACAAACTGGTGGCAAGCAGTGGGACCAGAGCAGAAGGAATGGAGGACAAAGGCCCATCAACATCGGGAACCAGCACCGCAGAGTACAAGAACTGGACTGCGGTGAACCTACAAACAAAGGCCAGTGAACTGGGAGTCAGCTACAAGGGACTCTCCAAGGAGCAGCTCATTGAGGCTTTGGAAGGAGTTCGCCTGCAAGATGACGCTGAGGAAGGATCCTCACAGCAAATGGAGGAAAGACTGCAGCCGGAGGTAAATGCCCAAAGGAGTCAGTGGGTTGTGTGGTACGAGGAGGAGTTGGCATTGCTGGGAGAAGAGGCCACCATAGACTATAAGAAAGAGGCCATTCACCGAGCTCAAGAGAGGGAGAGGGAGGCCATTCACAGAGCCGAGGAGAGAGAGAGGGAGGCCATTCACAGAGCCGAGGAGAGGGAGGCCATTCACAGAGCCGAGGAGAGGGAGGCCATTCACAGAGCTGAGGAGAGGGAGAGGGAGGCCATTCACAGAGCCGAGGAGAGGGAGAGGGAGGCCATTCACAGAGCCGAGGACAGAGCTCAGGAGATGGCATTGCTGGAGAGGCAGATCGCTTTGGAAGCAGCTAGAAGCTCCAGACAGACTCTAACCCCAGCACCCACCATGAGGGAACTCCCCAGAGTGTCCCGCAAAGACTTCAAGCCCTTTAATGAGGCTGCAGGCGACATTGAGGGCTTCTTCCAGGACTTTGAGCATCAGTGTCGATTAATGGAAGTCCCAGAAAGGGAGCGAGTCCGACATCTGGTGGGGCTCTTAGAGGGTGGAGCTGCCGCAGCCTATAGAGCTATGGACCCTCGGGGAAACTGTGAGTATGCGGAGATTAAACAGACTATTCTAGAACATTATGCTGTTACGCCAGACACTTACAGGACTCAGTTTCGCACTTTAGCCTGCGATGAGGAAGTGTCTTTCAAGATGTATGCCCACAGACTCAAACAAATATGTCATCGCTGGCTGGAGGCAGAGGAGGCCTTAACCTGGGAGACCTTCTTCCAGGTTATCCTAAAAGGGCAGTTTTACTTCAAGTGCCCTGCTGAGATCCGGGAATGGGTGCGTGAGAGGAGACCAGCCACTGTGGAGAAAGCTGCAGCTCTAGCTGATGAGGCTCTCACCATCAAGCCTCAGTGGAAAAAACTACTATTCAGTGAGAAAAAAACTACCAGCCCCCCAACGCTGGCGGCCCCTGGTCCTTCGGCCTCCAATATTTACCATCCCACTAGACCATCAACTCATGGTGACCTTCGTGTGACTGTGCCCCGCACTACTCCTGCTCCACCTTTGGGAATACGACGTGGAGGAAGAATCCCAGAGCGCAGATGTTATGGATGTGGGCAGCCTGGGCATCTGCAATTCCAATGTCCAGGTGTTCGGAGGCAGAACAGCTACAGACCGCCTTTGCCTGTTCATTATCTACAGACCCCCTCACCAGGAGAAGAGCTGGATTCAGTCCCTGATGACTTGCCAAGTGACTCTGATATCCTGGCTCCCCTACCAGGAGTCTATGGGGTGCGAGCCCCAGCCACCTGTTCTTCTGATCTTCATCACAAACATCTACAGGAGGTTGTGCTGGATGGCCAAAAAGTTGTTGGCTTCCGTGACACTGGGGCTTTCCTCACCATAGCCGATCCCCGAGTAATTCAACCAGAAGCAATACAAAAGGGACCAGGAATTGCCATTGAATTGGCTGGAGGCACCCAGAGATATATTCCAAGAGCAAGTGTGACCCTGGATTATGGCTTTGGGGCCAAACAATGCATGGTCGGTGTGATGAGCGGCCTCCCTGCAGATGTTCTTCTGGGAAATGGTGTGGGAAATCTTCATTGCAACTTTGTCGGTGCGGTAACCAGAAGTCAAGCCAAGAGAGCAGCGGATGTGGACGTGTACAACCCATCCATGGAAATGAGGCCACCAGAACTGCCGTCACAGCCGGTGAGTGATTCTTCTTGTGGGGATAATATGAATGTTACTTGGGATAAAGTTCAGTTTAGACAAGAGGTAGAGACTGACCCCACCCTTGCTAGTTTTAGAGCTCGAGCTGAGATAGGGCAGCTAGGGGAGAATGGGGAAAGAATTATCAGAGAAAATGGACTTCTATATCGGGTTACCAATGCCGACTCCCTAGATAAGCCCTGGACTTATAGCAAACAGCTGATTGTTCCTCAGAAGTACAGAATTCCCCTATTACACCTTGCTCATGACATTCCTACGGCCGGCCATCAAGGCAAAACTCGCACGGAGAGACGATTGACTCAACTTTCTATTGGCCGGGGATTTCCCAAGCTGTAGCGCATTTCTGCCGAACTTGTGACATATGTCAGCGTAGAGGGCGACCCGGAGATCACCCAAAGGCACCCCTGCAACCGCTGCCTATAATAGAAGAACCCTTTCAAAGAGTAGCTGTCGATATCATTGGACCTCTGGCTAAACCAAGTAAATCTGGAAAGCAGTACATTCTCACTGTTGTGGATTATGCCACCCGATATCCAGAAGCTGTGGCCTTGTCAAGTATTTCCGCAGCCAAGGTGGCCGAGGCCTTGGTTACCATTTTTACCAGAGTAGGATTCCCCAGTGAGATCTTGTCAGACCAAGGCTCCCAGTTCATGTCAGAGCTGGTCCAGTGCCTGTGGCGCACTTGTGGAGTACGAGCAATCCGAACGACCCCGTATCATCCCCAAACAAATGGACTTTGTGAACGATTCAATGGCACTCTGAAGAATATGCTAAGGGCCTTCACTGACAGAGATTCAGACTGGGAGAAGTACCTACCCCATCTCTTGTTTGCCTATCAAGAAGTTCCCCAGGAGTCCACTGGGTTTTCCCCCTTTGAACTACTCTATGGAAGAAAGGTCCGAGGACCCTTAACCCTGCTCAAGGAATACTGGGAGGGGCAAGTTGAGGATACAGGAGCCCCTGTTGTCCCTTATGTCCTAAAGTTGCGAGAAACCCTGGCTCAACTTGCTAGTTTTGCCCAGAGTCATGTGCGGATGGCTCAAACCAGACAGAACATAGTAATATAGTAACATAGTAACATAGTTAGTAAGGCCGAAAAAAGACATTTGTCCATCCAGTTCAGCCTATATTCCATCATAATAAATACCCAGATCTACGTCCTTCTACAGAACCTAATAATTGTATGATACAATATTGTTCTGCTCCAGGAAGACATCCAGGCCTCTCTTGAACCCCTCGACTGAGTTCGCCATCACCACCTCCTCAGGCAAGCAATTCCAGATTCTCACTGCCCTAACAGTAAAGAATCCTCTTCTATGTTGGTGGAAAAACCTTCTCTCCTCCAGACGCAAAGAATGCCCCCTTGTGCCCGTCACCTTCCTTGGTATAAACAGATCCTCAGCGAGATATTTGTATTGTCCCCTTATATACTTATACATGGTTATTAGATCGCCCCTCAGTCGTCTTTTTTCTAGACTAAATAATCCTAATTTCGCTAATCTATCTTGGTATTGTAGTTCTCCCATCCCCTTTATTAATTTTGTTGCCCTCCTTTGTACTCTCTCTAGTTCCATTATATCCTTCCTGAGCACCGGTGCCCAAAACTGGACACAGTACTCCATGTGCGGTCTAACTAGGGATTTGTACAGAGGCAGTATAATGCTCTCATCATGTGTATCCAGACCTCTTTTAATGCACCCCATGATCCTGTTTGCCTTGGCAGCTGCTGCCTGGCACTGGCTGCTCCAGGTAAGTTTATCATTAACTAGGATCCCCAAGTCCTTCTCCCTGTCAGATTTACCCAGTGGTTTCCCGTTCAGTGTGTAATGGTGATATTGATTCCCTCTTCCCATGTGTATAACCTTACATTTATCATTGTTAAACCTCATCTGCCACCTTTCAGCCCAAGTTTCCAACTTATCCAGATCCATCTGTAGCAGAATACTATCTTCTCTTGTATTAACTGCTTTACATAGTTTTGTATCATCTGCAAATATCGATATTTTACTGTGTAAACCTTCTACCAGATCATTAATGAATATGTTGAAGAGAACAGGTCCCAATACTGACCCCTGCGGTACCCCACTGGTCACAGCGACCCAGTTAGAGACTATACCATTTATAACCACCCTCTGCTTTCTATCACTAAGCCAGTTACTAACCCATTTACACACATTTTCCCCCAGACCAAGCATTCTCATTTTGTGTACCAACCTCTTGTGCGGCACGGTATCAAACGCTTTGGAAAAATCGAGATATACCACGTCCAATGACTCACCGTGGTCCAGTCTATAGCTTACCTCTTCATAAAAACTGATTAGATTGGTTTGACAGGAGCGATTTCTCATAAACCCATGCTGATATGGAGTTAAACAGTTATTCTCATTGAGATAATCCAGAATAACATCCCTCAGAAACCCTTCAAATATTTTACCAACAATAGAGGTTAGACTTACTGGCCTATAATTTCCAGGTTCACTTTTAGAGCCCTTTTTGAATATTGGCACATTTGCTATGCGCCAGTCCTGCGGAACAGACCCTGTCGCTATAGAGTCACTAAAAATAAGAAATAATGGTTTATCTATTACATTACTTAGTTCTCTTAGTACTCGTGGGTGTATGCCATCCGGACCCGGAGATTTATCTATTTTAATCTTATTTAGCCGGTTTCGCACCTCTTCTTGGGTTAGATTGGTGACCCTTAATATAGGGTTTTCATTGTTTCTTGGGATTTCACCTAGCATTTCATTTTCCACCGTGAATACCGTGGAGAAGAAGGTGTTTAATATGTTAGCTTTTTCCTCGTCATCTACAACCATTCTTTCCTCACTATTTTTTAAGGGGCCTACATTTTCAGTTTTTATTCTTTTACTATTGATATAGTTGAAGAACAGTTTGGGATTAGTTTTACTCTCCTTAGCAATGTGCTTCTCTGTTTCCTTTTTGGCAGCTTTAATTAGTTTTTTAGATAAAGTATTTTTCTCCCTATAGTTTTTTAGAGCTTCAATGGTGCCATCCTGCTTTAGTAGTGCAAATGCTTTCTTTTTACTGTTAATTGCCTGTCTTACTTCTTTGTTTAGCCACATTGGGTTTTTCCTATTTCTAGTCCTTTTATTCCCACAAGGTATAAACCGCTTACACTGCCTATTTAGGATGTTCTTAAACATTTCCCATTTATTATCTGTATTCTCATTTCTGAGGATATTGTCCCAGTCTACCAGATTAAGGGCATCTCTAAGCTGTTCAAACTTTGCCTTCCTAAAGTTCAATGTTTTTGTGACTCCCTGACAAGTCCCCCTAGTGAAAGACAGGTGAAACTGCACAATATTGTGGTCGCTATTTCCTAAATGCCCAACCACCTGCAGATTTGTTATTCTGTCAGGTCTATTAGATAGTATTAGGTCTAAAAGTGCTGCTCCTCTGGTTGGATTCTGCACCAATTGTGAAAGATAATTTTTCTTGGTTATTAGCAGAAACCTGTTGCCTTTATGGGTTTCACAGGTTTCTGTTTCCCAGTTAATATCCGGGTAGTTAAAGTCCCCCATAACCAGGACCTCATTATGGGTTGCAGCTTCTTCTATCTGCTTTAGAAGTAGACTTTCCATGCTTTCTGTTATATTTGGGGGTTTGTAACAGACCCCAATGAGAATTTTGTTACCATTTTTCCCTCCATGAATTTCAACCCATATGGACTCGACATCCTCATTCCCTTCGCTAATATCCTCCCTTAAAGTGGACTTTAGACAAGACTTTACATAGAGACAAACCCCTCCTCCTCTCCGATTTTTACGATCCTTTCTAAACAGACTGTAACCCTGTAAGTTAACTGCCCAGTCATAGCTTTCATCTAACCATGTCTCGGTTATTCCCACTATGTCAAAGTTACCTGTAGATATTTCTGCTTCTAGTTCTTCCATCTTGTTTGTCAGGCTTCTGGCGTTTGCGAGCATGCAGTTTAGAGGATTTTGTTTTGTTCCAATCTCCTCACTGTGGATTGTTTTAGAAATGTTCTTACCTCCCTTCTGAGTATGTTTTCCTGGGTCGTCTTTGTTCGAGTCTAATGTTTTTCTTCCCGTCCCCTCTTCTTCTAGTTTAACGCCCTCCTGATGAGTGTAGCGAGTCTTCTGGCGAATGTGTGTTTCCCAGGTTTGTTGAGGTGTAGTCCGTCTCTGGCGAGGAGTCCATCATACCAGTAATTCACACCGTGGTCCAGGAATCCAAATCCTTGTTGTCTGCACCATCGTCTTAGCCAGTTGTTTGCATCAAGGATCCTGTTCCATCTCCTGGTGCCATGCCCGTCTACTGGAAGGATAGAAGAAAAAACTACCTGTGCATCCAGTTCCTTTACTTTCTTCCCCAACTCTTCAAAGTCCTTGCAGATTGTCGGTAGGTCCTTCCTTGCCGTGTCATTGGTGCCAACATGTATCAGAAGAAATGGGTGGACGTCCTTGGAGCTGAAGAGCTTTGGTATCCTATCGGTCACATCCTTGATCATCGCACCTGGAAGGCAGCATACTTCTCTTGCAGTTATGTCCGGTCTGCAGATGGCTGCTTCGGTGCCTCTCAGTAGTGAGTCTCCCACCACCACCACTCTTCGTTGCTTCTTGGCTGTACTTTTTGCTGTCACTTGTTGCTGTGTGCCCTTTTCTTTTTTGCTTGCTGGTATTGCTTCATTCTTAGGTGTGCCATCTTCATCCTCTACAAAGATTTGATATCGGTTCTTCAGTTGTGTGGTTGGTGATTTCTCCATGGTCTTCTTGCTTCTTTTGGTCACATGCTTCCACTCATCTGCTTTTGGAGGTTCTCTGACACTTTTTGCACCTTCTGTGACCAGTAGAGATGCTTCTGTTCTGTCTAGAAAGTCTTCATTCTCTTTGATGAGTTTCAAAGTTGCTATTCTTTCTTCCAGACCCCGCACCTTTTCTTCTAAAAGGGCCACTAGTCTACACTTCTGACAGGTGAAATTGGATTCTTCTTCTGGTCGATCTGTGAACATGTAGCACATGCTGCAGCTCACCATGTAGGTTGTCACATCTGCCATGTGACAGACATGGTCATGACCGTAAAGCACGCTATCGGGAGTTTGTAGAAGGACAACAGGTCTTAATGATTGTTCCCCACCGGCAGAATAAACTGCAGACCACATGGGAGGGTCCCTTCCGGGTTCTCAGAAAACTAAATGACACCAATTATCTTCTTGCTTTAGATGATCAGGGGCTAAGACAAAAGACTGTCCATGTGAATATGATTAAGGAGTACCATGACCGGAACATTCCAGTGATAGCAAGCTGTCGGCTGGCTTCAGAAGATTGACAAGAGGATGAGGACTCCCTACCTGATCTCGTGGAAGCAGCGAGAGCCCCATCCACTGTGGAACAGGTTCCACTGGGGGATCACCTGGATTCCTTACAGAAAAAACAGATGCTGGGAGTGCTTCAACAGAGACAGGCTGCTTTCTCATCCCAACCAGGTCGAACCACCATCACCCAACATCATGTGGACACTCAGGGTATCCGTCCCATACAACAGGCTCCTTACCGGGTACCTGAATCAGTTCGACACACCATGCAGCACGAACTGGAGGAGAGTTACAGCTTGGAGTAATCCAGGCCTCCCATAGCCCTTGGGCCTCTCCTGTGGTGTTAGTACCCACGAAGGATGGGAGTACTCGGTTTTGTGTGGACTATCGACGACTAAACGACCATACCGTCAGTGATCCTTACCCAATGCCCCTTACTGACGAACTTCTAGACCGCCTGGCTGGGTCCCGATATGTCACTACCTTGGATCTCAGTAAGGGATACTGGCAAATCCCTCTGACGGAGGAAGGGAGAGAACGGTCCGCTTTTATAACCCCATTTGGTCTGTATGAATTTCTAAACATGCCCTTTGGAATGAAGACTGCCCCTGCAACCTTCCAGAGAATGGTGGACCAGATCCTCCGGGGATGTGGTGATTTTGCTTGTGCCTACTTGGATGATATCGCCATCTTCAGCCAGACGTGGGAGGAACATCTGAACCAAGTAGCCGTTATTCTTGACCTGCTTCTTGCAGCAGGCCTAACCATTCGACCAGATAAATGTCAATTGGGGATGGGTGAAGTCCAGTACCTAGGGCATAGAGTGGGAGGAGGGAAGCTCCGTCCTGAGCCTGCCAAAATCCAGGCTATTAGAGACTGGCCTGTACCCCAAACTAAGAAACAAGTTATGGCTTTTTTGGGCACTGCCGGTTATTACAGAAAATTTGTTTCTCATTTCAGCACTGTGGCCAAGCCTCTTACCGACCTGACCAAGAAAACGATGCCCCGGCTGGTGGTCTGGACTCCAGCCTGTGATGAGGCTTTTAACCGGCTGAAGGACGCTCTGGTCTGCGACCCTGTTATGGCTGCTCCAGACTACAAGAGGAGATTCATTGTGCAGACGGACGCCTCTGCTTATGGACTGGGAGCTGTACTCAGCCAGGTGAATGCAGCTGGGGACGAGCACCCCATTGCCTACCTCAGCCAGAAATTGCTGGACCGAGAAGTGGCCTATGCAACTGTTGAAAAGGAATGTCTGGCTGTAGTGTGGGCCCTCAGGAAACTAAGACCGTATCTGTATGGACGAGAATTCACTGTGGTTACTGATCACAATCCCCTCATCTGGCTGAACAGAGTCTCTGGGGACAATGGACGCTTACTACGATGGAGCCTGGCGCTGCAGCCCTATAACTTTACCATACAGTATAGAAGAGGCAGCCAACACCAAAATGCAGATGGACTGTCCAGGCAAGAGGAGCCCTGAGTCCGGTCAGCCATGCCTGTGTGTACTTAACCAGCGACCTGTAGAGGTCCCTAGTACGTACACAAATTGGGAGGGGAAGGGATTGTCATGATATGTACTTTTGCCCTGTCCTGTATTTGAATAATATGCCATTTGATGTATGTAACTGTTCTCTGGTTTCTATTAGCTGTAATTCATGCATTTTCTTGGCTGGGAGTTCACCTGTAACAATATGTCTCCTTCCCCCAATACTTGCAGCCCTGAGCTATAATGTAATTAAGCTTTGTCAACATCACTAGTGGAGGAATAGCCATTCTTCCTCACAGCAGGTGGCTAGTCAAATGTACATATTACATAGACTGCCTGGAGCCCACCAGTCTAGAATCTTCTGGTGGACCCAACCATTGAATAGAAGGTGTAACCCCTACCCCCTTCATGGGCGGATCCCAGGAGCTCAGACAATCCATTCTTATTTTGAGATCAGATGTGAGTTGATCCTTGAAGGAGAAGGAGTGGGGATTCTTAGCTGAGGCAAGACCCCACGCCCATCTAGGACTGTGGAAGCGAACGGGGCGAGACTTGAGCTGAGTACATATCTCGTCGTTCGTGAGATTGTTTTGGGATCCCTTGGACTAATTGTGGACTATTGCTTTGTTACCTGGCACAAGGATTATCGGGAGGTGCCCCCGAACCTGTTCCATTGGACTAATTGTGGACTCTGTAGATCTACCTGCATGTGTTGTTCCAGCGTTCTTGATAATAAATCTGTTGAATCATCCCTCGGCCTGTTGTCCCTTCTTGCTCTGCTGTACACCCCGTCACACAGGTGTTAAGGGTGTATGGAGTCGTTTATCCCTTTATGTTGAAGATCTCAAAGAATTTGGGCCTTGCTAGAGATCGGTTACTTTGCTCATCTATTATGGCATACATTTTGGAGGCCTTGTCGGGTTGTCCTTCTGGATAGACCTTAATCAGACATACCTTTGCACAGCATTTAGGATGAGTCCCTTTTCCACATACCTCAGTACATGAGGAGGAAACAGCGGTTGCAGTTGGGTCAGGGACCTGTGGCTCCCCGCCATGCTTTTGAGCAGGGTTAGATGCTGAAGGTTGTGAGTTGTGTGGAGCTGGCGTGGGATGCATGGCTGTGACGTGTTTATCACTGCTGCATTCAGTGCACTTAATAGCGGCTTTACAGTCCTTAGCGAGGTGGTCTGAGGGGGTGCAACACTTATAACATATCCCAAGCTCCTTGAGGATATCTTTACGCTCCTGCAAAGTCCTTGCTCTGAATCCACGGCATTCTTTAAGTGGGTGAGGCCTTTTGTGGATAGGGCACATACGGTTACTGTCCGTGACTTTAGGAGCAACATTATTTGTCTTAGTGAAGGCAGGTGTAGTAAGTGGAACGTCAGTCTTTCTCACAGATATTGTGTTCCTTGAATCTCTACGTTTGGCAATGTTATCATACCTTGTAGATGATGATGATGCTGGTGGAGTAGGCTCAGTGAAGTCGAAGCTGGGATCGTTCTTCTTCCGAGCTTGGTCACTGATGAACCTGGAAAAATATGAAAAGGGGGGAAAGGACACATCATGCTGCCTTTTATACCATGAGCCGTGGTCTGCCCATTTATCCTGCATGCCGTGTGGCAACTTGGACACTATTGGATTAACGCCATGAGCAGTATCTAGGTAGCTCAGTCCTCAGAGACGTGGGTCTAATTATGCCAATTCTATTTCCTTTAGCAGGTCGCTCAGATCTTGATGTTTTCTATTGTCCTTGTTAGTTATCTTTGGGAAGGTTTGCAGTCTTTTAAATAAGGCACATTCTATGGTGTTGTGAATTCTGCTCTTGGGCTCCCTCCGGTGCTTATGAGTGGTAGTGCTGCTGTCTGTGGATCGCAGCATTCATCAGGTGTGTTCAATTTGGACTCAGCTATTTAGTCCTGCTTCATCCTTTAGTCTGTGCCAGTTGTCCATTGTTTTTTGGAGGATTCACTTCCCTTCTGGTCTCTCCTGTTTGCTGTGCTTTTCTACAAAGATAAGTCCTGGCTTTGTTTTTGCTGTCCACCTGCTGTGGACCTTCTAGTTCTGTGCATATTCATGTTTTGTCTTGTCCAGCTTAGTCTGTGAAGGATTTTTTGCAGCCAAGCTGTGTCTCTGGAGATGCAGATATACCCTCCATGTCTTTAGTCAGATGTGATGTTTTGTATTTTCTGTGGTGGATATTTTCTAGTGTTTTAATACTGACCGCATAGTACTCTGTTCTATTCTTTCTTTTTAGCTAGTATGGCCTCCTATGCTAAATTCTGATTTCATGTCTGTGTATGCTATTTCCCTCTCCTCTCACAGTCAATATTTGTGGGGGGCTATCTATCCTTTGGGGATTTTCTCTGAGGCAAGATAGGTTTCCTGTTTCTGTCTTTACGGGAAGTTAGTTCTTAGGCCTTGTCGAGGGGTCTAGGGAGTGTTAGGTACCCCCACGGCTACTTCTAGTTGCGCTGCTAGGTTCAGGGTTTGCGGTCAGTACAGGGACCACCTTCTCCAGAGTCCGTCTCATGCTGCTCCTAGGCCACCAGATCTTAACAGTACAACTGGCCAACAATGAGTTAATTGCATCTCAGAAGAAGGGAGGGAAGGTTTTGAGCCATTTTTTTTTCCTTAGCCTGTTTGGTATTTTCCTCTCTCTTAATCTCTGGGTGGCTACGGAATCTAGTAATAACATGAATGTTCAGGAGTTAGTTTCTCGGGTGGATCAGCTTGCGGCTAGGGTACAGGGTATTTCAGATTATATTGTTCAGACTCCTGCCTTAGAACCTAAGATTCCCACTCCTGATTTATTCTTTGGTGACAGATCCAAATTTTTGAGTTTCAAAACTAACTGTAAACTGTTTTTTTGCATTGAGACCCCGGTCTTCTGGTGATCCAATTCAGCAGGTTAAAAATCATCATATCTCTGCTGCGTGGTGACTTACAGGATTGGGCATTTTCCCTGGAAACTGGCAATCCTGCTTTGCTTAATGTTGATTCTTTCTTTCAGGCATTGGGGTTGTTGTATGATGAGCCTAATTCTGTGGATGAGGCTGAGAAAATCTTGTTGGCCCTGTGTCAAGGTCAAGAAGCGGCAGAATGGTATTGCCAGAAATTTAGAAAATGGTCTGTACTGACTAAATAGAATGAGGATGCCTTGGCGGCAATTTTCAGAAAGGGCCTTTCTGAATCCGTTAAAGATGTTATGGTGGGGTTCCCCACGCCTGCTGGTCTGAGTGATTCTATGTCTCTGGCCATTCGGATTGATCGGCGCTTGCGCGAGTGCAGAGTTGTGCACACTGTGGCGTTGTCCTCTGAGCGGAGCCCTGAGCCTATGCAGTATGATAGGATTTTGTCTAGAGCTGAACGTCAAAGATTTAGGCGTCAGAATAGGTTGTGTTTTTACTGCGGCGATTCTGCTCATGTTATTTCTGATTGCCCTAAGCGTACAAAGAGAATAGCTAGTTCTGTTACCATCAGTACTATACAACCTAAATTTCTGTTATCTGTGACCTTGATCTGCTCATTGTCATCATTTTCTGTCATGGCATTTGTGGATTCAGGCGCCGCTCTGAACTTAATGGACTTAGAATTTGCCAGACGTTGTGGTTTCCCCTTGCAGCCTTTGCAGAACCCTATTCCTTTAAGGGGCATCGATGCTACACCGTTGGCTAAAAATAAACCTCAGTTTTGGACACAGCTGACCATGCTCATGGCGCCAGCCCATCAAGAAGATTGTCGTTTTCTGGTTTTGCATAATTTGCATGATGATATTGTGCTGGGTTTTCCATGGTTACAGGTACATAATCCGGTGTTAGATTGGAGATCTATGTCTGTGACTAGTTGGGGTTGTCAGGGGGTTCATGGTCACGTTCCTTTGATGTCAATTTCCTCTTCCCCCTCTTCTGAAATTCCTCAGTTTTTGTCAGATTTCCAGGATGTATTCGATGAGCCCAAATCCAGTTCCCTTCCACCGCATAGGGACTGTGATTGTGCTATTGACTTGATTCCAGGTTGTAAGTTCCCTAAGGGCCGACTTTTCAACCTGTCTGTGCCAGAACATGCCGCCATGCGGAGCTAAATTAAGGAGTCTTTGGAGAAGGGGCATATTCGGCCATCTTCTTCACCGTTGGGAGCGGGGTTCTTTTTTGTTGCCAAGAAGGATGACTCCTTGAGACCCTGTATTGATTATCGCCTCTTGAATAAGATCACGGTCAAATTTCAATACCCTTTGCCTTTGCTTACTGATTTGTTTGCTAGGATTAAGGGGGCTAGCTGGTTTACTAAGATTGACCTTCGAGGGGCATATAATCTTATTCGTATTAAGCAGGGTGACGAATGGAAAACTGCATTTAATACACCCGAAGGCCATTTTGAATACCTTGTGATGCCATTCAGACTCTCTAATGCCCCATCTGTGTTCCAATCCTTCATGCATGATATCTTTCGGAGTTATCTTGATAAATTCATGGTTGTATATTTGGATGATATTTTGATTTTTTCCAATGATTGGGAGTCTCATGTGAAACAGGTCAGGATGGTATTTCAGATCCTCCGTAATAATGCTTTATTTGTGAAGGGGTCAAAGTGCCTCTTTGGAGTGCAGAAGGTTTCTTTTTTGGGTTTCATTTTTTCTCCCTCATCTATAGAAATGGATCCGGTTAAGGTTCAGGCCATTCATGATTGGATTCAGCCCACATCTGTGAAGAGCCTTCAGAAATTCTTGGGCTTTGCTAATTTTTATCGTCGTTTCATTGCCAACTTCTCCAGTGTGGTTAAGCCTCTGACCGATTTGACAAAGAAAGGCGCTGATGTGACGAATTGGTCCTCCACGGCTGTTTCTGCCTTTCAGGAGCTTAAACTCAGATTTACTTCTGCCCCTGTGTTGTGTCAGCCGGATGTTTCTCTTCCATTTCAGGTTGAGGTTGACGCGTCTGAGATTGGGGCAGGGGCCGTTTTGTCTCAGAGGAATTCTGATGGTTTCTTGATGAAACCGTGTGCCTTCTTTTCTCGGAAGTTTTCGCCTGCGGAACGCAATTATGATGTCGGCAATCGGGAGCTGTTGGCTATGAAGTGGGCATTTGAGGAGTGGCGACATTGGCTTGAGGGGGCCAAGCACCGTATTGTGGTCCTGACCGATCATAAGAATCTGATTTACCTCGAGTCTGCCAAACGGCTGAATCCTAGACAGGCTCGATGGTCCCTGTTTTTCTCCCGTTTTGATTTTGTGGTCTCGTACATTCCTGGTACTAAGAATGTTAAGGCGGATGCCCTCTCTAGGAGTTTTTTTCCTAATTCCCCTGGGGTGCTTGAGCCGGTCGGCATTCTGAAGGAAGGGGTGATTCTTTCTGCCATCTCCCCTGATTTACGACGGGTTCTTCAGGAATTTCAGGCTAATAAACCTGACCGATGTCCAGTGGGGAAACTGTTTGTTCCTGATAGATGGACTAGTAAAGTGATTTCTGAGGTTCATTGTTCTGTGTTGGCTGGCCATCCTGGGATTTTTGGTACCAGAGATTTGGTTGGTAGGTCCTTTTAGTGGCTTTCTTTGTCGCGGGATGTGCGTTCTTTTGTGCAGTCCTGTGGGATTTGTGCAAGGGCTAAGCCTTGCTGTTCCCGCGCTAGTGGGTTGCTTCTGCCTTTGCCGGTCCCTGAGAGACCTTTGACGCATATTTCTATGGATTTTATTTCAGAGCTTCCGGTTTCCCAGAGGATGTCTGTTATCTGGATGGTTTGTGACCGGTTTTCTAAGATGGTTCATTTGGTACCTTTGCCTAAATTGCCTTCCTCTTCTGATTTGGTTCCGTTGTTTTTTCAGCATGTGGTTCGTTTGCATGGCATTCCGGAGAATATTGTGTCCGATAGAGGTTCCCAGTTTGTTTCTAGGTTTTGGCGGGCCTTTTGTGCTATGCTGGGCATTAATTTGTCTTTTTCTTCCGCATTTCATCCTCAGACAAATGGCCAAACCGAGCGAACTAATCAGACTTTGGAAACTTATTTGAGATGCTTTGTGTCTGCTGATCAGGATGATTGGGTGGCTTTCTTGCCATTGGCCGAGTTTACCCTTAATAATCGGGTTAGTTCTGCTACCTTGGTTTCGCCTTTTTTTTTGTAATTTTGGTTTTCATCCTCGTTTTTCTTCAGGGCAGGTTGAGCCTTCTGATTGTCCTGGTGTGGATTCTGTGGTTGACAGGCTGCAGCAGATTTGGGCTCATGTGGTGGACAATTTGGTGTTGTCTCAGGAGGTGGCTCAGCGTTTTGCTAACCGTCGTCGGTGTGTTGGTTCCCGGCTTCGGGTTGGGGATTTGGTCTGGTTGTCTTCCCGTCATGTTCCTATGAAGGTTTCTTCCCCTAAGTTCAAGCCTCGGTTTATTGGTCCTTATAGGATTTCTGAGATTATCAATCCAGTGTCTTTTCGTTTGGCCCTTCCGGCCTCTTTTTCCATCCATAATGTTTTCCATAGATCTTTGTTGCGGAAGTATGTGGTGCCCGTTGTTCCCTCTGTTGATCCTCCGGCTCCGGTGTTGATTGATGGGGAGTTGGAGTATGCGGTTGAGAAGATTTTGGATTCTCGTTTTTTGATGCGGAAGCTTCAGTATCTGGTCAAATGGAAGGGTTATTGCCAGGAGGATAATTCTTGTTGCTTCCGATGTTCATGCTGACGATTTGGTTCGTGCCTTTCATTTGGCTTTAATAATGTTTATTAACTCCCAGCGAATCATGTATCTGGTGAAGTCAGACATGTCTGATCTCCCCGGTCATTGTTGCAGGATGAACTTGTGGTATCCGTAGGGAATGTAAGTTCTTTGGTTTATATGACTGCGACAAATCAGGACGAAATGATGCGGCATAAGGGTTAAACTGCGGTTTAGTCTCTATAGGTTCTGCTGGCTGTTGCTTAAATTGTGAGTTAGTGCTGGAAGTTACCTTGTCGGCAGTAGGTGGCGACATTTCTTGACTTGCGGGCGCATCCGTGTTAGAAACTGGAGGTGATGCTCGTGCAGATGTTAAATGTCTTAGCACGTAGTCTGAAGTGCGATCAGCTGAGTCCTCCATTTCTTCTGGAATAAGACAGTCCGAACTATCTTCTTGTCCCAATGCTTGTTCAAGGACCTTCAGTTTAGCAAGGGCTGTTGCTTCTTCCCTTTCTGCTTGGAGTATTTTTAATTTCCTTTGAGCTTCCATCTCATTTCTTTGAGCTTCCACTTCCACTTCAGCATCCATTTTAGCAAAGCAGCTTTTTACTCTAGCTTCCTCTGCAGCTGCACGGATCTCCAGTAGCTTGTCGGACAATGTTGACTTCCTGGAGTGAGATGATCTGGAAGACCGAGCTGTGATTTTGGTCGATGTTGTGCGATGTGACCTAACCTCTTGGAGGTGAGCGATGCGGAGTTCTGCTTTATCCTGGGCATCTCGTACTAATGAGGTCTTTTCTTGGAGAAGAGTTTCCCTTTCAGTTACTTCTGCTGGGGCATCTTCCATGTCACAGTTACTCAGGAATGTGATGTACTTTGCAGACAGTCTCTGGTAGCGATCATAGGCAGCAGATAAACTCTTCAATGTGGCGGTTAAACCTGCGGCGTCACTGTGATAGCGTGGAAGAGCTGCTAAATAGTGATCAACTCTGCCCCATAAATGTTCTAGATTATCATGGAACTTGTCTCTAGTAGTCTCAAAGTTCTCTCTGGCCTTTTGTGTCGGCTTGGTTACACGTTTGGGTCGTACGTCCTGCTCTGCAGTAAGAGTGGACTCTGCTCCTGCAGCATCTATGGTGTCGGGAACCTGATGTGCTTCACTTGCAGATGGGTCTACGGTGCCCTTTGTGGACATGTTTTAGCTAAGATGGCGGACGGTTAAGACTTGCTAGCAGACAATGCATATGCACACAGACACTGTAGACTTAGGTCTCTTGTTACTATTCTACCACCGATATATGTGGATGATGTATCTGAGGGATGTGATCACGAATCGCTATATAAACAATGGCGGGCAGCGTTAGTCACTAACTGTGCTCCTAGTCCTTATCAGCTGTGCGTGGTGATCCGGAAGGATGATGCAGTGATACATTCAACAGGTTTTATTTACAGTACCTTGGTGAGAGTGAGGACTGTAGGTTAGAGCTGTTACAGAATCACCAGATAGAGATAATAGAAGCTCCAGATTAGAGGTAACAAGAGAATCCTTTCTCCAGCTCTGCAGCACATGTGAGATCCAAGATGGAATGGAGTACAAAACAGGAAAAGAAGGAAAAAGATAGGAGGAGCTAAAGACAGAAAGGTGTTGTGGGAAAGTACCTTGACAAATATTACAATGTGATACAGCAACGGCCAGTAGATGGCAGCAAAGCACAACAAATACAACAAATGATAGAACCAGGCATATTAGCACTACATAAATGTCCATGTATGACTGAAAGTCTATCAGAATAAACTGAGCAGCACAATCATCATTCTATCATTGATTTTATACTCTTGGGTTTTTTTTTGCATGTGTTTAACTTGTAATTTCTAGGTGGTAGGGTGGATAATAGGGCACACGAGGGCCAGCCGACAGTGAGCGGAGGCACCACTTCAGATATATTAGGGCACCAACCTCCTGGCAAGGTAGGGAATTTTTGGAAGGGAGAATATAGGGACAGTTTCCTTAACTCCATATATTGACTTTGCATTGTCTTGGATTCCCCACTATGACACCTAGCAGAGTGCGACACGACACCTACTTTAGAATTGGGAGTGTAAAACCTGTATTGCAGAATTTTAATTTTGAACTAATAAAGTATTACTGTTTTAAGGGTTTTTTTATTTTGTGTTTTTTTGCAATTTAACATTTTGTCCAGAGAAAAGTACACACTTGCTCAAGAGTCAAGTAAAGGATTTGCATGTGCTCCCGAGCTTTCATCCTGGATGTTTCCCTCCTTAAATGCTGTAGTTAAGAGACTTCCAATGTTAAATAAGTGAAGGGAGAATATAGGGACAGTTTCTTTAACTCCATATATTTAGTTTTCATTGTCTTGGATTCTCCACTATGACACCAAGCAGAGGGCGACACGGCACCTACTTTAGAATTGGGAGTGTAAAACCTGTATTGCAGATTTTTAATTTGGAACTAATAAAGTATTAAATAAGTATGTTAAATAAGATTTATATGGGTATTCTGGGTTCTAGACAATTTTCTGCAGTCACTTTATGTGACATCAGACTCTCAAAATGTGACAGTGATTCCAACAATTAGGAATAAAAACCTCCCCTGACGCCTCTCCATGGTGCATGCGGTGTTCCCCACGACTCCTGATGTCTGTTGGAGATGTTTAAAGGAAATAGGCTCCTACATGCATATCTGGTGGGACTGCCCCCCCATAAGGGATTTGTGGCTGGCCGTCTTTGAACTTCATAATAAGTTGTCTATCACACAGATCCAACCTTCAGCAGGTTTAGCTTTGCTGTCTCTATGCAACTTGTCAATATCTAGGTTCAAGAGGGGCATCCTAAGACACTTTCTTACCGCAGTCAGAAATTTGATCCCTCGGTTTTGGAAACAAGAAAAATTTCCTTCCCGTACAGATTTTGTGGCAGAACTTAATAACATCTATAGAATGGAGCAGTTGATAAATCAGTCACCAGGTAACACAGAGAAAACTTACAACATATGGGCCCCTTGGATCGCTTTTAGGGAAACTCCTGAACTAGATCTCTGGGTTTCCAGAACCCGACACACTACATAGCCTATTCTCGTATGCTTCCGAGCCGTTCCTCGGCATGCGTTCTGTCCGCTGGGATATGGGGGCAGCCACACTCCTTCCCTGAACCCCCCACACCCTCATCCATCCTTCTTTTCTTCTTCCCACCCTCTTTTCTTTCCCCTTCCTTACTTTCTATGTTTGTCCTCCTCATAACTAGTTCAATTATACATATCGTATTTTGAATATTCACAAAGAAATCTAACAATTGGTACCAATTATCCCGGCTGTTTTTATTGTTATCAGCTCATGATTTCGTGATAGCCAGGAGCATTGTTGATCAGAAAAGTTAAATCATAAGACATAAATGCTGTAACTATGCTCCCCTTGTTCGACTTAAAATTACTGCCTATCATTGCACAGATTTACCAGTTTGTAACGTTTGCCTTTGTTCTTTATTGCTGTGACCAATAAAAATGATTTATACAAAAACCTCCCCTGATTTCAAAGGAATTATTAGATAGGGCACTGATTTGTCACATATAGGAGAATGCGCAGAGAGAACAGTATGTATTGTTACTCAGCCCTACTGTAACCTGATGGGGGTTTTATGAATTATTATCGCACTCGTTCTGGAGATATTTATATATAGCCTCAATTCTGATCAGAACTAATACAAATACACTTATCTATGATGCTCCAGTGTATTATGGGCCCCATATGTGATGATCTGGTGTATAATGGGCCCCATACAGTGCACCGTATATAATAGGCCCCATATATGATGCTCCAGTGTATAATAATGGGCCCCATATAGTGCTCCATATATAATGGGCCCCATATATTATGTTCCATTGTATAATGGGCCCCCTATAATGCTCCATATATAATGAGAGCCATATGATACTTGTGTATAATGGGTCCCATATATGATGCTCCAATGTATGATGATCCCCATATATTGCTCCAAACATCAAAAAAAAAATAAAAGTGACACTCACCTCTCCTCGCTGCTCTGCTCCGAACTGCTCTCCATCTGTGTCTTCGGGCTCTCTGCACTGTGACTGCTCAGGCAGAGGGCACACAGATGTGATGTCATAGCGCCCTCTGACCTGAGACGTCACAGTCAGAAGATGCGGAAGACGTCACAGTGGTGGAACAGGGAGAGGTGAGTATCACAAGTGATTGGGAACTGAGCAAGCGGGGGGACTCTCATGGGTGCCGATACTGGCACAGGCTCCGAGCTCCCATAGTGCGCCGGTGTCCCCAAAGGAAAGTGAAGCCCCTCTCCTGCTCAGGGTCCCCGACACTTGTCTGGGTGCGCCGAGTGCTGACGTCGGCCCTGGAGATGAATATTCTAAAACAATTCTTGGAAAAAGAAAAAAAAATGATAGAATTGCTGCTCTTTCATATAATGACGCACCACCACCAACAAAAAATAGTCAGTCAATACAGTATACGTGCAGCAAAATTGTGTATTTGACGCATACATTCTTCTTACTAAACCAAACCTTCATATCGCTATATTGATTGAAGAATTAAAAAGTTATCGCTGTAAGAAAGAAGAAATGAAGGGTGAAGTGACTGGGTGTAACTACAACTTTGCCCTTTGTTCAGCATTAAACACTTTCAGTTTCATTTCTTCCTTCTTCCGTCAACCATGGCGTCTGCTGATCTGAGAGACGAGCTGCTCTGCTCCATCTGTTTATCTACATTTAAGGATCCTGTAACGCTGAGATGTGGACACAACTTCTGCCGGGTCTGTATTGGTCGTGTGCTGGATACACAGGACAGGTCTGGAGTTTATTCCTGTCCTGAATGCAGAGAAGAGTTTCAGGAGCGGCCGACACTGACGAGGAACATAAATCTCCATAATGTCGCTGAACGTTTCCTGATTACTCAGCAAGAACAAGAGGAGATCACCGGGATCTGCTGCACTTACTGTGTGGACTCTCCGGTACCTGCTGTTAGATCCTGTCTACTCTGTGAGGCTTCTCTGTGTGATAAACACCTGAGGGTTCACAGCAAATCAGCAGAACACGTCTTATCTGATCCCAGCACTTCTCTGGAGAAAAGGAAATGTCCTGTCCATAAGAAGATCCTGGAATATTACTGCACTGAGGACGCTGCTTGTATCTGTGTGTCCTGCAGTTTGGCCGAAGAACATCGGGGACATCGGGTGGAGATGCTGGATGAGGCCTCAGGGAAGAAAAAGAAGAAACTGAGAAATGGTCTCCAGAAACTGATCACAAAGAGAAAAAAGACTGAGGAAAGAGTCCGGAGTCTGGAGGAGCGCAATAGAAAAGCTCAAGAAAAAGCAGCTGGAGAAGCCGAGAGAGTCACTGCCCTGTGTGCAGACATCAGGAGACGGGTGGACGACCTGGAGAAGAAGCTCCTGAGTGAGATCTCCAGGCAGGAGAAGGAAGAGTCACTGTCTGCTCTGATCCATCAGATGGAAATAAAGAAGGACGAGCTGTCCAGGAAGATGAGACACATTGAGGAGCTGTGTAACATGACGGATCCACTGACTGTCTTACAGGATCCAGACACCGGTGACTTGTGTGATCCTGAGGAGGAGGGAGGTGATGAGGACACAGGAGGACACGATAAACAGCTCCATGATGGAGATGACCTGGATGTGGCTGTGATCTCACACACATTACACACATTATGTGAGGTAATATCAGGTATAAGGAGTGGGATCTATGTGGAGGATCCTGCAGACATATTACTGGATGTAACCACAGCTGGTAATTATCTCCTTATATCAGACGACCTGAAAACTGCAACCGAGACAGAAGAGAATCAGAAACGTCCAGAAACAGCAGAGAGATTCCCGGATTATAATCAGGTGATGAGCAGGAGAGGATTTACCTCAGGACGACATTACTGGGATGTGGAGGGCAGTAGATCAGGGGGTTGGAGTGTGGGGATGTGTTACCCCAGTATGGACAGGAGGGGGTGTCAGTCACTGATTGGAAATAATAACAAGTCCTGGAGTTTGGAGAGATCTAATAATAATCAGTATAAAGTGAGACATGACAGGAAAGAGATCCAGTTACCTGACAAGATCTCCAGTGATAGAGTCAGGATATGTCTGGATTATGAGGCCGGGCAGTTGTCCTTTTATGAGCTGTGTGACCCCATCAGACACTTACACACCTTCACTGCCGCCTTCTCCGAGCCCCTTCATGTTGTATTACATGTAGGTCACTCATTATTTTGTTGTGATGACTGGATTAGAATCTGCAGCTGAACAATAATAATTGTTGTAAGAAATTTGCCCAGAGACCGGTGACATTACAGGGAGGAGAATCTGATTGGCTGAACAGTTAATATAACAGGTCATGTGATCTGTGGACCCCATTATGTACGACCCCCAGGATCATTACTGTTATTAGTTTTAGGGGAGGTTCACAAAACCGTATAAAAATCATTCAGAGTTTCATCCAGAAAAGTGGGACAACTGTATACTCACTTATCCTCCGTGTACCATTAGTTTTTTTTTACAGCAGCTATTAACCATTTACAGTTCTAGAGTTGTGATTTTTTTCCTTTTTTGCTTCATGATGTTCACCGTACGGTGAAATAATTTTATATTTTCAGCAGGTTGGATATTTGTGGACACAGCAATACAAAATATTTTATGTTTTAAATTGTCATTGTCAGGAAGGTACAATATTTTAATTGTTTTTTTGTTCCTATTTTTTACAACTTTTTTTTAGTTTATGCTTCTTTTTCAGTGTTGCAGTCGTTTCCTCGCTTGTACTATATACTGTATAATCTCAGGATCGCTGTATACAGTCACTGGCAGTTTCCTATGAAGCTCAGTCACAATCTGGGCCTTACAATAGGATGGAGGGGGCAGTGACGCGGCCTATACATATTACACATAGTGAGGAATCTATTTATATAATTGCCTTGTAATGTTTTTATTTCCTGTTCTGTCTAGATGTCACCGTATCCCAGAATTCCAAGCGGAGGAAGTTCACCGACCGCCATATTGGGACACCCAAGTGATGGGTATCTCAATATGGAAACTGCTGCTGGTACCAACCTATTGCGCGGTACCACCAGCGGAACACCATCACACCACACACACACACTGTATACGCCGTATGCAACACACACATACTCTCACACTCAAGCTCTCACACACACATTCACTCTCACACTCACTCAGCCTCTTGCGCGGAACACCGTCGCAAACACGCCGCCGCCGGGATCAGCCGAATGATTCACTGACTGCCGCCATCTTTATACAGGAGGAGCGCATGCACAATTTCGATGTGACCACCGATATCTGTGTGCACAAAGATGGCGTTGGTCTGATTTACTGCGCCTGAGCGAATTACGCGCAGGTGCAGTGAATCATTCGGCTGATCCCGGTGGCAGATGCACGACGTGTCTACAGGCAGAGGAAGCCGTCACATTAATGGGGTTTTCCCACGAACGAAAGTTCATTTTATAAATTGACTGTGTCTGACCGTATACGGAGCATACAACATCTCCTGGGCAGGGGAGGAAGCAAAAGACAATACTGACATTACAGCAGGGGATCACAGTGGATTCATTTTGTGAGGTAAAATATTTCACTGACTGGTTTTAAAAAATATTTTACCTCACAAAATGTAACCTCTGCGATCTCCTGCTGTAATGTCAGTATTGTCTTTTGCTTCCTCCCCTGCCCCCCAGGAGCTGTGGTATGTTCGGTACACGGTCAGACACAGACAATTTTTTAAATGAACTTTTGTTTGTGGGAAAAACCCTTTAAAAAGCAAATATCATCCTGGCACATTGTGCCGGATGTCAGCTGCGATAGGCAGCTGACACCCGGCCGCCGATCGCTATGACGTATTATCCCGTCCGGGGTCAGATAGGCCCAGGGCACCTCGACGGGATAGTACGTCAAAGGTCAGAGAGGGGTTAAAAAGCAAATATCAACGCCAATATGGCTCTGCCTAAAAAGCACGCCAATGACAATGAAAAGAAAGCAGCAAAGGCACAACATCGAAGACATCAAAGGGCAAATGAGACTCTTGAAGAGCAACAGCATCGCTGGGACAAAAACAATGCATGTAAGCGTAGGCATCAAGCACATGAGTCCCCTGATGCAAAAGTCATTAGATTATCACCAGATGCCATTAGACAACAACAGCGCCGCATGCCTGCCCCCATCGTGACATTACCGCCCTACAGATGCGATAGCATTGGGCCTCCATCTAGTAGATAGGAGAATGTATAACTGCTCCTCATACAATAATCTGTGTGACAACCTTATTCCACCTTTCTGTCTCGCAGGACAAGGGTTGTCGTTATGTCCCGTGTTGGTCACTTCTGTGTGCTAAAAACTGTAAAGCGCTGCGGAATATGTTAGCGCTATATAAAAATAAAGATTATTATTATTTCTGGTTTTTTATCATTTTGGAGATTGTGTTTTTCCTTTTCTTGTATTATATCTAATGTAACCGCTCGGTATAATAAACTGTCCTCTCCTCCTGTAATATTACTACTCTGTCACGTGTCTCCTTGTGACATAGTGAGGGCTGGACAATTCATTTTACAGTACATATAGGACACCAAACTTGTATATTTTTTTCTGTTTGCTTTTTTTTTTTTGCTGTTAAGTGCTGAAACTAAATTCTGATGCCATTTTCTGAGACCAGTACCTTATGGGAGTTAAGTGAGAAAAAATATTATTAATGGCACCGTTTGATATTTAATTGATCGCCTTTTCATGCATTTTTTGGGGTGAGTTATAGCGAATAAAACATTTTTCTCTTCCGAGTGTCATCTTAGTGTGATCTGATTCTCTTGGATGAAAGAATCGGAGCAGATTGAGAAGACAGAGAATTTAACTTCTCCATTGAGGCCGTGGATGACGGACTGCACTCAGATGACAGCTGAGTGCAGTCCGATGTTTCACATGAAACCATAGACTTGAGTGGGTGCGTGTGATCCGAATTTCATAGTCACTCAAGTCACAGCATACTGCAGACTATTTTTCTACAGACCATTTCGGTCTGTGGAAAAAAATCACGACCTGTTCCCGTCCTCCTGAATAATGAAAACCTTCAGGAATCTGTGAAGTTTCAGGCAAGATCTGGGGCGGTTGGGATTTGCTGACTCTTCCATGAGTCCGGATCGTCTCTCCTTATTCTTCTGGCCCTGGTGCGATGGCTGCCCGTGAGCCCCCTACAGCTGCGCCTCCAGCCCTCACTATGAGAAACACAATTTGAGCGGGCACCATCCACTAATAAGATTTACCGGGGATCACCAGATGCATACAAAATTGACCAAACAATTCATAAGAAAAAAGACTGCATCATAGAAACGGGATCACCACGATTCAATTTAACAAACAAATAACAAATTTTATTAGAACCACACCACACAAACAACTGTAGTAAAAACAATTAAAAACACCCATAAACAATGGGAAATAAGGGTCCATATAATACAAAGTGCAATACTACAACAGCATAATAGGGCCTCATCATCTTGCGTGATGCCGGCTCATACAATGGTGGGAGAAAAGGCAAGTGGCATTAAGATACAGATCCTACGTGCTAATACACAAATAGAACCTACTTAAACAGTCCCAATAATAGAGAAAGGGCACATATTTATACACGTTACAGCCCCTGCGTGCATGCTGTGTCACCTGCTATAGCCTGCCTAATTACCACAAATGTAAGGTGCAAATGTATCATGCAGAGCAAATATGCTGAACATTACCTAGGGGAGCTAGCTGATGGAGAAGAGCCGCCCAGCATAGATCATACAGCTTTAGGGCAGAGTTTCCATTCAGCCGGTATTTGCTTTTTTTGTGGGAAGGGGGTTCTATGCTGGGCGGCTCTTCTGTAGAAAAATAGTCTGCAGTATGCTGTGACTTGAGTGACTATGAAATTCGGATCACACGCACCCACTCAAGTCTATGGTTTCATGTGAAACATCGGACTGCACTCAGCTGTCATCTGAGTGCAGTCCGTCATCCACGGCCTCAATGGAGAAGTTAAGTTCTCTGTCTTCTCAATCTGCTCCGATTCTTTCATCCAAGAGAATCAGATCACACTAAGATGACACTCGGAAGAGAAAAATGTTTTATTCGCTATAACTCACCCCAAAAAATGCATGAAAAGGCGATCAATTAAATATCAAACGGTGCCATTAATAATATTTTTTCTCACTTAACTCCCATAAGGTACTGGTCTCAGAAAATGGCATCAGAATTTAGTTTCAGCACTTAACAGCAAAAAAAAAAAAAAAGCAAACAGAAAAAAATATACAAGTACTGTAAAAACACAACCCAAAACAAACGGTGGAATTGTGTTTTTCCCCCCATTTTATTGCACTTTTTTCTATTTTCGGTGAATTATTTGGTAAAGTGAACGGTGACATTCAAAACTATTTTCTTTTATTTAGTACGAATTATTCATGGTCTTTACTAAGAGAGTTTCGCTCACAGGATCCTCGGGGGCGTGTCTTTAGCCTGTGAGCCACGCCCACTTAGTAAAGACCATAAAAAGTAGGCGTAAATAGAAAGGCCCATGGTCAGGTACCTTATGGCAGATTTAATAGGACAAAACACAGGAATAATCAGTCGAACAGTGGGAACAAAATAAGAGCAAAAACTGGACATTTGTGATGGGTCCTCTTTAAAGGGGTCTGCCAGGACTTTGATTTTAATGACCAATATTCTCAATAGTCAGGATATTTTATCCAGATACATTTCAGATCATTGGAGACCGACACCCGACACTCCCACTAATCAGCTGTTAACACCCCCCGCTACAGCCATATGTACAGACATGAATCGGCACAGCGCCACACACTATGTAGTGGCCGTTGTCGGGTACTGCAGCTAACTTCTTATTGCAGTGATCTGGGCTGCAGTACCGGGGAGTGGCCACTACATGGTGTACGGAGCTGTGGACCTGTAAACAGCTGATTAGTGGGGTTACTGGGTGTCGGACCACCACCAACTTTCTATTGATGACTTATACTAAGCAAAGTCTTGGAAAATCCATTTAATTTCTCCTGAAAATACTTCTCTCGAGCCACAGCATCCACTATATAAGAAGAGCGCTCCCTCCTTGGCATTCGGCAACGCTTCATCTCTCATCATTTATTCATATCCACTTACATAAGAGCCACCGGGTACATACCCATTACACAGATTAAAGGGATAGTTCAGGATGCAAAAAAAAACATGGCTGCCATGTTGCAAAACCAGCACTTATGCATTGTGCCTAGTAACACAGTTCAGCTCTTTTGGGGATGCATTACCACACATGACCTGTCGGCAGGCGTGGCGCTGTTTTTTCAGGAGTTTTTCTAATTGTGTCTCAAAGTTGCAACTTTCATTCCTAGCCCTGTCCTAATGCTGAGGGGCACGGAAGGCCCCTCAGGAATGTGTCCCCCCTACTGTCATCTATGGTTGCCCACTGTTAACCCATGCTCTCCTGGCTGGAATCCTCCTTTACCCATTTACTCCCAGCTTCTCAGGTCAATATTTGGGTCCTGAATCTTTTAAACATTTTTTCAAAAGCGTGTGTGACTATAACAGGATCCTCAGGGGCGTGTCTTTAGGCTGCTCTGCATAATTACCCAGTGAGCCACGCCCACTTTGTGAAGATCATGAAAAATAGCCGATATCTCTGGAACCGTATGGCGGATTTAAAAAAAAACAAAAAACATAATTCTCAGGGGAACAGCGGGAATAAAATAAGAGCAAGAATTTGGCACATTTGACCTGATGACAAGTCCTGTTTAAAGGGGTTTCCTGAGATCACAACATTGAATGTTATCACCGATCCACAGGATCTTATCGGTAGGGGTCCGAACATTGAGAGAGGGGGACGATGCAACGTCATTGACATTAGTTCATTAAAGATTTGCATGAAGGAAGGGTAAGGAGACTAGTGAGGGGAATGTAGTTTTTTTTTTTAATTATTATTTTAACCTCTTCCTGGCCATCAAACAAAAGATTCCATTTAAATATTTTTTGCTGGATTTGTGTGAATGGAATCCCCCCCCAAAAATGGCAGTAAATATGGCAGCACAGAAAGGGCAATTAATAAGAGGTTACACATTTCTCTCAAATTTGGGGATTTTAGCAAATCTGACATTTCGAGGGGATTCCATTTGAAATCTTTTGATGCCCAGAAAGAGGTTAAAATAACAATTAGGGTCCAAATGTGGGAAGATTCGCTCAAGGCCCAAATATGGGAGGATTTCCTTAGGGCCCAAATTGGTAAGATTCGCTCAGGGTCCATATTGGGAGGATTCGCTCAGAGGCCAAATTTCGGAGGATTCGCTCAGAGGCCAAATTTCGGAGGATTCGCTCAGGGACCAAATTTGGGAGAATTCGCTCAGGGTCCAAATTGGGAGAATTCGCTCAGGGTCCAAATTGGGAGAATTCGCTCAGGGTCCAAATTGGGAGAATTCGCTCAGGGACCAAATTTGGGAGAATTCGCTCAGGGTCCAAATTGGGAGAATTCGCTCAGGGACCAAATTAGGGAGGATTCGCTCAGGGACCAAATTAGGGAAGATTCGCTCAGGGACCAAATTAGGGAGGAGTCGCTCAGGGACCAAATTGGGAGAATTCGCTCAGGGACCAAATTTGGGAGGATTCGCTCAGGGACCAAATTAGGGAGGATTCGCTCAGGGGCCAAATTAGGGAAGATTCGCTCAGGGACCAAATTAGGGAGGATTCGCTCAGGGCCCAAATTAGGGAAGATTCGCTCAGGGACCAAATTAGAGAGGATTCGCTCAGGGACCAAATTGGGAGAATTCGCTCAGGGACCAAATTGGGAGAATTCGCTCAGGGACCAAATTTGGGAGAATTCGCTCAGGGACCAAATTGGGAGAATTCGCTCAGGGACCAAATTGGGAGAATTCGCTCAGGGACCAAATTTGGGAGAATTCGCTCAGGGACCAAATTAGGGAGGATTCGCTCAGGGACCAAATTAGGGAGGATTCGCTCAGGGACCAAATTTGAGAAGATTCGCTCAGGGACCAAATTTGGGAGGATTTGCTCAGGGACCAAATTAGGGAGGATTTGCTCAGGGACCAAATTAGGGAGGATTCGCTCAGGGACCAAATTAGGGAGGATTCGCTCAGGGACCAAATTTGGGAGAATTCGCTCAGGGACCAAATTTGGGAGGATTCGCTCAGGGACCAAATTTGGGAGGATTTGCTCAGGGATCAAATTAGGGAGGATTCGCTCAGGGACCAAATTTGGGAGGATTCGCTCAGGGACCAAATTTGGGAGGATTCGCTCAGGGACCAAATTTGGGAGGATTTGCTCAGGGACCAAATTAGGGAGGATTCGCTCAGGGACCAAATTTGAGAAGATTCGCTCAGAGACCAAATTTGGGAGGATTCGCTCAGGGACCAAATTTGGGAGAATTCGATCAGGGACCAAATTTGAGAAGATTCGCTCAGGGACCAAATTTGGGAGGATTCGCTCAGGGTCCAAATTTGGGAGGATTCGTTCAGGGTCCAAATTTGGGAGGATTCGCTCAGGGATCAAATTTCGGAGGATTCGCTCAGGGACCAAATTTCGGAAGATTCGCTCAGAGGCCAAATATTGACCCTAATAAGCCGGGGAGTAAACGGGAAGGAGAGGATTAACAGTGGGCAGTCCAAGATACCCGTCCTGGGGGCACATTCCTGTGGCGCCCCCTATGGACGCCGACCCCAGGTGTCATCGCATCACATACAATGAAAGTTTCCCGTCTCCTCCCGCAGACCCCTCCTCACCCGCTGACTCATGCCAGGCTCACCCCCTCCTGTGCCCACCCAATGCAGACCACAGGATGCACAGGAATATTAACCCCTCAGAGGCTTCTTCTGTGCTTGCACTTACCTGATTTGGGATAGGTAACAATCCAGATGTCATTCTCTCTGACAGGGAAGTCTGCAATCTCCTCCATCTTCCCTCTGCAGAATGGGGGTAACCTGATCCCATTGTATTCAAAGTACTTGCTCTCAAACTCCACCGGAGTGCTGGGGGTCTCTGCCTCGCTCTCGGCCATGCTCAGGGGTGCAGCAGGTGATGGGGGGCCAGTGTGGATGCGGGGGATGCAGGATGCTCGGAGGAGCGATGATGTAATGCTGAGGCTGCAGCAATCCACCTCTCCGGCTCCATCTGCTGGCCACTAGGCGCCAGTGCAGTCAAAGAAAACTGCTCGGGCGCATGCGCAGCACTCCCTGCTCAATTATAGGGGTCTTTAGAGAATTGTCGGAGGCTGGAGGTGAATGGAGGAAACACAAGATGCATAATTCTGTAATAGCAGCAGTCTGTGAGCTCAGGGCAATATGTACCTGTCCATAGCAGAAGGCAAGATGGAGTGTATAACTGGGGGGCTTCATTCCTTATAAGAGGGGGTCCTGCAAGATTTATCCATCTGTAATAAGGAAGTAGTGATGACAAATGCTCAATGGCTGGATACAATGTCAATGGCTGCAGCCACCACATTTACGAATGATGTTCTGCAGCAGCTGAGGTGTATTATGATGTCCTGCAGCAGCTGAGGTGTATTATGAGGTTCTGCAGCAGGTGAGATGTATTATGAGGTTCTGCAGCAGCTGAGATGTATTATGAGGTTCTGCAGCAACTAAGATGTATTATGAGGTTCTGCAGCAGCTGAGCTGTATTATGAGGTTCTGCAGCAACTAAGATGTATTATGAGGTTCTGCAGCAGGTGAGGTGTATTATGAGACTCTGCAGCAGCTGAGGTGTATTATCAGGTTCTGCAGCAGCTGAGGTGTATGATGAGGTTCTGCAGCAGCTCAGGTGTATTATGAGGTTCTGCATCAGCTCAGGTGTATTGAGATTCTGCAGCAGCTTAGGTGTATTATGAGGTTCTGCAGCAGCTGAGATGTATTATGAGGTTCTGCAGCAGCTGAGATGTATTATGATGTCCTGCAGCAGCTAAGGTGTATTATGAGGTTCTGCAGCAGCTGAGGTGTATTATCAGGTTCTGCAGCAGCTGAGGTGTATGATGAGGTTCTGCAGCAGCTCAGGTGTATTATGAGGTTCTGCAGCAGCTGAGATGTATTATGAGGTTCTGCAGCAGCTGAGATGTATTATGATGTCCTGCAGCAGCTGAGGTGTATTATGAGGTTCTGCAGCAGCTGAGGTGTATTATCAGGTTCTGCAGCAGCTGAGGTGTATGATGAGGTTCTGCAGCAGCTCAGGTGTATTATGAGGTTCTGCATCAGCTCAGGTGTATTGAGATTCTGCAGCAGCTTAGGTGTATTATGAGGTTCTGCAGCAGGTGAGGTGTATTGTGAGGTTCTGCAGCAGCTGAGGTGTATTATGAAGTTCTGCAGCAGCTTAGGTATATTATGAGGTTCTGCAGCAGCTGAAGTGCAGACTGTATAATATACACTGAAGCTGCTGAAGAACCTCTTCTGAAATGGCATAATAGATGATAGATATAGGACTGACATCACTCTGGATTATCCGTCCCCACGATCTTCTCTGACTTCCTCTTGTATAATCTCGCAGACTCTCGCTCTCCTGACCTGACTGTGGACGACTGTGCCAGGATATGGCGGATTATGGGATTTTCTGGGATTAGGCCGGGATTACGCCGTCCTTTGTTGTTGGCTTTTTATTTCTGCTTTTGGTTATAATCACAGATGTGACGTCACAAAATATAAAAATGTGCATTTCTGATCACATAATCCAGGGGGCATGAATCGTTCTCTCCTGAGGCCTCAACACTGGGCGAAGTCTGAGCCAAAATCATAAATGTGTGTCACTTATAGAAATATCCATTACTTACCCAAAGAATTCTTCTCTGATCCGCTGCTTCAACTCCGATCTTAGATCTTCATTATTCACATGACCCCTGCAGCCAATCACTTCTTCAGCTGCGACATTTTAATGAACTGCTTGAGACCATTGATTAGTTGCAGGGGTCACATGAAGGATGGAAGAATGGACTACATGGATTCATGGAGACCACTGTAGCACCGGCCCTGGAGTTCCGAGGGTTGATATTTCCTTATCCTTTAACATTCCCTACTCTTTGGTAAGTTTTTCTGGAGAAAGGGGTAAAATTTCTCCTTGTGTAGAGTGACAAGCCAGGCCTGGCATGTCAGAGTGCGGAGACTTGTAGGCCATGCATGATTCTCTGGGAAATTAAAGGGAACCTGTCAGCAGGATTGTGCTCAGTAAACTACAGAAAGTGTCAGGCCGGTACCATTATACTGATTAAAATGACACCTTGGTTGATGAAATCCGTCTTGTGGTCATTGTTTAATCTTTATTTTCAGTTAATGATATGCTCGTGCTCTAGGGCTGGCATGTGGGTGGGGCTGAGTATGTAAAATAGGGGGCAGGTCACTGAGGGATCAGTGACCTGTCATAAGCCATCAGTATGAATACCTAAGCAGAGCACCACCTAAAGCCCCACCCTTAGCTCTGCCCACAACCCCGCATACAGTCCCACCCCGGAACACAAGAATCTCATTATCTCAAAACTACAAATAAAAATTAACAACCACAAGACAGATTTCATCAACCCAGGTATCATTCCAATCAGTATAATGGCACCGACCTGACACTGTCTATAGGTTACTGTGTGCAATCCTGCTGACAGGTTCCCCTTAAATATGGTTACTTTACAATGTAAATAAAAGTGAAAAAAAGTTAATACCAATTTTTAAGCACAATAAAAAGCGTATTTTAATGTGTGACAGCAGCCTTACAAAAAAAACCTGATATAAATCTGGTATTGCTGTAATCTGTAATCACACCGATCCGAAGAATAAAGTCGTTTAATCGCTTATACCGCAGAACGAACGGTGTAAAAAATAAATAATACCAATTCTTCACCTGCTGTTGATTTGTTCATTCTGCCTCCCAAAGATCACAATAAGGCACGGCGCACATTTATCCTGCGCGCTACGCTGAGCACTTACACCGAGTAAATCTCTGAAACACATGATACAGACAGAACCCTTGGCAGAGGATTCCTCATGATGAGGTGGAGACGAGATGGACGCCATCTGTCCTATGATCCGTCAGTGTCTTTTTAGGCCAGCATAAAAGCGCCATAGGCCACCGGTTTGTATACCTCTGAAAAAAAGGACAGTGCTGAACAGAGGCCAGTAACTCTGCTGCCTCATTACAGTGAATGGATCCATCTGTTGGAAAAAAGAGAAAACGCTGGACAACGTTTAACCCTTATAACTCCCTAACAAAAAAAAAATTATGCTTCCAAAATTGTGCTGATTTAAAATAGACGTGGGTGAAATGTTATTTATTAATTATTTTGTGCGATATGACGCTCTGATTTAAGAGCATAAAAATTAAAAGTTTGAAAATTGCAAAATTTTCCAAATTTTTGCCAAATTTACGATTTTTTCACAAATAATCACAAGTGATAACGAACAATTTTTACCAGTATCATGAAGTATAGTATCTCACGAAAAAACAATATCAGAATCAGCGGGATCCGTTGAAGCGTTCCAGAGTTATGACCTCATAAAGTGACAGTGGTCAGAATTACTAATTGACGTCACAATTTTCAGAGTTATATTTTTAAAATAAAAGTTTGTGTGTGTAACGTGAAAAAAATGTGGAAAAGTTCACAGGCACTGTATGTGAGATTCATCAGTTTGTATGTTCTGGCCCTTTAAGAAATATTTCCTTACTGTGACTTCATTCAGATTCTGCATAATCAGGCCATTATGTAATCAGATTATCGGGGACTTTGCACCTCGGGGCAGTAATTATACAATTATATAACTGATAAACCTGTAATAAAATATTCTAGGTTGGAGTTTCAACAACAATACGGGTCAGAAAGTGAAAGCTTCACGCAGGGAGGGATATAGGTGAGGAGCCAGGCGGTCACAAAGTGACCCCCCAATGATGTCCGACCTCAAGGACTTACCCCCTTCCCCCGAGACCACCACCCACACACCGATTCTGATATATAAGAGGACACAGCTCCATTTATTTTTTCAGAGCAGCGCTCTCATCCACTCATCTATATTGCAGCCCCATTTAAAATGGTTGTCCACCTTTGGGGGGATTTCTCTTCATTCTTACCTGAATGTGTGTAATTTTTGTAATTGGGTTCATTAAAAAAAAAAGTGCTCTGTTTGCCTTCTATAGTCTCTGTGCTTTACTGTCTATTGTTAGCTGGCAGCAGAATGAGTTAACTGAGAATCTGTCAGTGAACTCATTCTGACTCTCTCATCCTTCTTTTTCTAAGCTCCTCTCATTTGATATACATGACCACAGACCAAATCAAATGTGAATGTGGTGGCAAACAAAGATCTTGTATTGCCAAACCATGAAACTATATAGCAAAAGTGATTTTTGTCCCCAAAAGAAAGAATTGTGTTTAGAAGTGGACAATCCCTTTAAAGAGGATCTGTCACTTAAATATGTAGATTATTTTTACCTGGTGTAAATGCTGCTCTTCTCCTGAATCCGGCGATGTTTTTCTTTTCTTCCTACGCCTCTCCATTCCTGAGATATGGCCCAAAAATATAGTTTTTTAGCCAACTGGGCGTCTTCCTCAACTTTTCTCTGGGCGTTTTTATGACTACGTGCAGTTGGCTAAAAAGGCTAGATTTACATACAGGGAATAGAGGGCCGTATCTCAGGAACAGAGAGGCGCAGGAAGAAAAGAAAAACAACGCCGGATTCAGGAGAACAGTGGCATCTAAAGCAAGTAAAAAAAACTAATATTTATGCCAAATGACAATTCCCCTTTAAGTGAAGAAGGCCAGCCATGGTTTTCCACCAGGAGTGGGGAAGGGCCAGTTTGGCTCTCAGAAGTTGGACCGTCACTAATCATAAAGTGATGGCATGTCCTAGCGATATGTCTGTACTTTACAAAGTGGTAATACTTCCTTACAGAAGTGGTCGTTTTGGATCATTCCTAGGTACTAAAAGGGTCCATCAATTATAAATTAATGTCCTACTGAAAAAGTTTTCTGCAGCACCATCCATAGGGGATATTTGTCATTACAATCCACTGGCTGACCTTATAATGGATACT
The DNA here is from genome assembly GCF_032444005.1 of Ranitomeya imitator. Lineage (NCBI taxonomy): Eukaryota > Metazoa > Chordata > Amphibia > Anura > Dendrobatidae > Ranitomeya > Ranitomeya imitator. The sequence continues at coordinate 24,577,207 of NC_091285.1, forward strand.
GGGTCCTCCAGCGTGAGACGTTCTTTACAGCAGCTCTTAGTTACAGATGAATGATCCCCCCCCCCACCCACTCATAATGAGAAACAACCCTGGGAAAAAAGCTCCAATGTTTTCTCTCTTGTCTCCCACCATGAACATTCTACATTTATTATTATTATTTATTATTATAGCGCCATTTATTCCATGGCGCTTTACATGTGAGGAGGGGTATACATAATAAAAACAAGCACAATAATCTTAAAGGGAACCTGTCACCCCGTTTTTTGAGATTGAGATATAAATACTGTTAAATAGGGCCTGCGCTGTGTGTTACTATAGTGTATGTAGTGTACCCCGATTCCCCACCTATGCTGAGAAATAACTTACCAAAGTCGCCGTTTTCGCCTGTCAATCAGGCTGGTCAGGTCGGGAGGGCGTGTTCACAGCGCTGGTTCTTCCTCAGCTTTACGTTGGTGGCGTAGTGGTGTCCGCATGTTGAGGTGACTAATCCACTGTGGGCACGTGAACAAGCAGCGCGCGATCTGCGCTGTCATCCCTTTCATCGGTGGGGGCGGCCATCTTCCTGGGGCCGCGCGTGCGCAGATCGAGTGCTCTGCTGCACGGGGCTTCAGGAAAATGGCCGCGGGATGCCGCGCGTGCGCATTAGAGATCGCGGCGGCCATTTTCCCAAAGCCGAGATGCAAACTTGGTAAGTTATTTCTCAGCATAGGTGGGGAACCGGGGTACACTACATACACTATAGTAACACACAGCGCAGGCCCTATTTAACAGTATTTATATCTCAATCTCAAAAAACGGGGTGACAGGTTCCCTTTAAACAATACAAGTCACAACTGGTACAGGAGGAGAGAGGACCCTGCCCGCAAGGGCTCACAATTTACAAGGGATGGGTGAGGATACAGTAGGAGAGAGGACCCTGCCCGCGAGGGCTCACAATCTATTGTATATTTCCTTTTAAAGTGATTGTACTGTATAAGGTTAGAAAAACATGGCGGCTTTCTTACATTAATAGTGCCAAACCCATCCATGGCTCAGCTCTGCTCTCTTTATATATTTTGTATTATCCAGTATAAAATCTTTGGCAATAGTTCCGGATAAAGTTGCATTAAGATAATTGCTAAAGTGTTTAGCAAGGAAGGTCAGGCCCAGGGCCGGACTGGCCATTTGGCAATTCTGGCAAATGCCAGAAGGGCCTGTCTGGTTGTGGGCTGCCTTGTGTGCTACGTTGTTAACAGAATCAATGTTCTCAAGACACCCATACTGTTAACAGTTGTGACGGAGCACAAAGCCGATCACTCTGTCACTTACCTCAGCATGCTGTGGGTATCATTACAAATATTGGTCTTGTAGTAAATCTTCCTTTCCCTCATCCAGGGTAATTCTAGTTATATATCCCATCTGGTTATTGGGGACGGTGACACCATGGGCCTGTGTGATTTCAAATGCCAGGGCTGAATTTCGTCCCCAGTCCGTACCTGGTCAGGCCTGCCAAATGTTATAATGTGTGCCAATTCTCAGGGCAACACACTGAAACAAAGACATGTTGAGGCGTGTGATTAATCTGGGTGGGCACAATGAGTGACTATGTATCAGGGACTATGTGGGAGTTCATACTGTATATAGGGGGCTATGTGTGGACTCATGCTGTATACAGGGGGCAAAGTGAGGGCTCATTCTGCATATAGGGAGCTATGTTAGGGCTCATACTGTATATTGGGGCTGTGTGGGGGCTCATACTAAATATAAGGGGCTATTTGAGAGCTCATATTATATATAGGGGGCTATGTGAGGGTTCATAGTCTATATTGGGGGCTATGTGAGGGCTCATACTGCATATAGAGGGCTATGTGGGGGCTCATACTGTATATGGATGGTTGCTCTGCGGGGATCATACTAAATTATTATTATTATTTATTATTATAAATATAGGCAGGCTATGTGAGGACTCATACTGTATATACTGTATAGAGGAGGGCTATGTTACATGAATGCCCCCCTGTATATAAGGGGATACTCATGTAAAAGACACCTATATTTATGCATGGTATGCCTATATTCATGAAAGATATAAATAAACGAGTACTCCAGAAGTCTTTGGAGAGCACTGGAAATCACATGGTTGTGTGTCTTTCTTTGTTCTTACTGGCTGTAAACCGGATCCCTGAAACTTCTAAGTTAGAATTAGAGCCGTTCTTACAAAAGCTAGGCTTTGTCATCTGAGGGGGTCTACAGATCAACACTGAAATGCCCATTGCTGGGATCCCCACCAGTCACGATAGCTCGAGTATCATCTCAAGCGCGATGGTCACACATTCACTACTCTACATTCATTGCCTTCAAGACAGACAAAGAGAGCCAAAAATGAGAATGCGTGACCACCATTCCATACAAACGAGCGAAATAGGGAATGGGACCTTGATCATGATCGGTGTGGGTTCCAGAGGTCGGACCTCAAGTGCCACCTCTTTACGTCTCTCTGTTGTGGACATGGTATTGCAGGAAACTGAATTATTGGTTCAACAGTTCAGCGAATCCCTTTTTGTGGAAGATTCCAAATCTAAGTTGGCACAGCTAGTACAATATGCTGAATTAACGACACATCATCAGTACTTTACTGCGCACATATTTGGATATTTTGGGTTTATGGTAATGCCATAGATTCCAGGTGGTTTTCTTGAGACCTTTAGCATGCAATTTTTCATAAGTAGTAAATTATTTTGTGGGATATTGGCTGCTTGCAGTAATCACTCTTCAGTATGAAGCATAGTACCCATTATGATGATGAAATTCCACTCTTGTTCCTATGTTAATGTTTGGGTAACCTTTGAGACCCAATGGTGGTACCTGTGAACCCAATGTAAGAAACACTGTATCACAGAATTGCATTTCTGTGAATCGCAAAGAGACAAAGTGAAAAGGTAACCAAAGAGCAAGCTAGATATGAAACAAAGAGTAAAAAGTAGCTTGTAACAAGTATTTGTCTAATTTCTGGCACCATGATTACTCCTCTTGACTCAGTGTTCATGTGTTCTCTATTAGGAGAATGGAGCAAGCCACTGTCAGACTATTCTCATGGTAGCTTACCTAAGTGGAAAACCAAAATATTTGTGAAGTTTAAATTCAAACCACCACATCCTTATATCCTCTGACATAATCTGTCAGGGAAGAGAGGTCCCTGTAAATAGATGACCACCCCTTCCTGGCATAACTATAATCTAATGTCTATGGAGACCTTTGGTTGCCTAAAGTGATCAGTCTTCCTATGTAACACAATCATCTAGACAGGTTAAAATACAACCATTGTGTTCATTTTAATGTTTAGGGAACTCTTGAGACCCCATGGCGGTACCCTGGAACCCAATTTTAGAATCAATGTATTAGTGACTTGCATTAAGTTTTTAGAAACACTAAGAGGCTAGATGAAAGATTAGCAAGATGCTGGCTTAGAAATTAACAATCAAAAGGTCTGAAAGTCAGAATGAAATCTAGCTAGTAGCAAAGTCCTGTCAAAGATGCTAGCTTAGTGTCAGAGCCACCTTTAACCCCTTCCCGACCTTTGACGCATACACTGCGTCATGAAAGTCGGTGCCATTCCGACCCATGACGCAGCATATGCGTCATGGAAAGATCGCGTCCCTGCAGGCCGGGTGAAAGGGTTAACTCCCATTTCACCCGATCTGCAGGGACAGGGGGAGTGGTAGTTTAGCCCAGGGGGGGTGGCTTCACCCCCTCGTGGCTACGATCGCTCTGATTGGCTGTTGAAAGTGAAACTGCCAATCAGAGCGATTTGTAATATTTCACCTAAAAAACTGGTGAAATATTACAATCCAGCCATGGCCGATGCTGCAATATCATCGGCCATGGCTGGAAACACTTATGTGCACCCACCCCACTCCTCCGATCGCCCCCCCAGCCCCCCGATCTGTGGTCCGCTCCCCTCCGTCCTGTGCTCCGCTCCCCCGTCCTCCTGTCCGCTTCCCCGTGCACCAATCACACCCCCCGCGCTCCAATCAAACCCCCCCGCACTCCGATCCCCCCCCGCACACAGCGACCCCCCCGTGCTCCGATCCACCCCCCCCCGCACAGCGATCCCTCACCCCGTGCTCCAATCCTTCCCCGTGCTCCAATCCTCCCTCCCGTGTTCCGATCCACCCCCCCCATGATCCGATCCACCCCCCCGTGCTCCGACGCCCCCCCCGTGCCCTGATCTCCCCCCCCTTATACTTACCTGGCCGCCCGAGGTCCGTCCGTCTTCTTTCCTGGGCGCCGCCATCTTCCAAAATGGCGGGCGCATGTGCAGTGCGCCCGCCGAATCTGCCGGCCGGCAGATTCGTTCCAGAGTGAATTTTGATCACTGAGATATAACCTATCTCAGTGATCAAAATAAAAAAAATAGTAAATGACCCCCCCCCTTTGTCACCCCCATAGATAGGGACAATAAAAAAAATAAAGAATTTTTTTTTTTCACTAAGGTTGGGGTAAGAACTAGGGTTAGGGTTAGGGGTAGGGTTAGGGTTAGGGGTAGGGTTAGGGGTAGGGTTAGGGCTAGGGTTAGGGGTAGGGTTAGGGGTAGGGTTAGGGGTAGGGTTAGGGCTAGGGTTAGGGTTTCGGTATGTGCACACGTATTCTGGTCCTATGCGGATTTTTCCGCAGCGGATTTGAAAAATCCACAGTGCTAAACCGCTGCCGATTTATCGTGGATTTACCGCGGTTTTTCTGCGCATTTCACTGCGGTTTTACAACTGCGATTTTCTATTGGAGCAGTTGTAAAACCGCTGCGGAATCCGCAGAAAGAAGTGACATGCTGCGGAATGTAAACCGCTGCGTTTCCGTGCAGTTTTTCCGCAGCATGTGTACAGCGATTTTTGGTTCCCATAGGTTCACATTGAACTGTAAACTCATGGGAAACTGCTGCGGATCCGCAGCGTTTTCCGCAGCGTGTGCACATACCTTTAGAATTAGGCTATGTGCACACGGTGCGGATTGGCCGCTGCGGATCCGCAGCAGAGTTCCATCAGGTTTACAGTACCATGTAAACATATGGAAAACCAAATCCGCTGTGCCCATGGTGCAGAAAATACCGCGCGGGAACGCTGCGTTGTATTTTCCGCAGCATGCCAATTCTTTGTGCGGATTCCGCAGCGTTTTACACCTGTTCCTCAATAGGAATCCACAGGTGAAATCCACACAAAAAACACTGGAAATCCACGGTAAATCCACAGGTAAAACGCAGTGCCTTTTACCCGCGGATTTTTCAAAAATGATGCTGAAAAATCTCATACGAATCCGCAACGTTGGCACATAGCCTTAGAGTTGGGTTGGAATTAGGGTTGTGGTTAGGGTTAGGGGTGTGTTGGGGTTAGGGTTGTGGTTAGGGGTGTGTTGGGGTTAGGGTTGTGATTAGGGTTACGGCTACAGTTGGGATAAGGGTTAGGGGTGTGTTGGAGGTAGAATTGAGGGGTTTCCACTGTTTAGGCACTTCAGGGGGTCTCCAAACGCAACATGGCGCCACCATTGATTCCAGCCAATCTTGTATTCAAAAATTCAAATGGTGCTCCCTCACTTCCGAACCCCGACGTGTGCCCAAACAGTGGTTTACCCCCACATATGGGGTACCAGCATACTCAGGACAAACTGCGCAACAATTACTGGGGTCCAATTTCTCCTGTTACCCTTGAGAAAATAAAAAATTGCTTGCTAAAACATCATTTGTGAGGAAAGAAAAATGATTTTTTATTTTCACGGCTCTGCGTTGTAAACGTCTGTGAAGCACTTGGGGGTTCAAAGTGCTCACGACATATCTAGATAAGTTCCTTGGGGGGTCTAGTTTCCAAAATGGGGTCACTTGTGGGGGGTTTCTACTGTTTAGGCACACCAGGGGCTCTGCAAACGCAACGTGACGCCCGCAGACCATTCCATCAAAGTCTGCATTTCAAAGGTCACTACTTCCCTTCTGAGCCCCCACGTGTGCCCAAACAGTGGTTTACCCCCACACATGGGGCATCAGCGTACTCAGGAGAAACTGGACAACAACTTTTGTGGTCCAATTTCTCCTGTAACCCTTGGGAAAATAAAAAATTCTGGGCTAAAAAATTATTTTTGAGGAAAGAAAACGTATTTATTATTTTCACGGCTCTGCGTTATAAACTTCTGTAAAGCACTTGGGGGTTGAAAGTGCTCACCACACATCTAGATAAGTTCCTTTGGGGGTCTAGTTTCCAAAATGGGGTCACTTGTGGGGGGTTTCTACTGTTTAGGCACACCAGGGGCTCTGCAAACGCAATGTGATGCCCGCAGACCATTCCATCAAAGTCTGCATTTCAAAAGTCACTACTTCCCTTCTGAGCCCCCACGTGTGCCCAAACAGTGGTTTACCCCCACACATGGGGTATCAGCGTACTCAGGAGAAACTGGACAACAACTTTTGTGGTCCAATTTCTCCTGTAACCCTTGGGAAAATAAAAAATTCTGGGCTAAAAAATTATTTTTGAGGAAAGAAAACGTATTTATTATTTTCACTGCTCTGTGTTATGAACTTCTGTGAAGCACTTGGGGGTTCAAAGTGCTCACCTCACATCTAGATAAGTTCCTTTCGGGGTCTAGTTTCCAAAATGGGGTCACTTGTGGGGGGTTTCTACTGTTTAGCCACATCAGGGGCTCTGCAAACGCAACGTGACGCCCACAGAGCAGTCCATCAAAGTCTGCATTTCAAAACGTCACTACTTCACTTCCGAGCCCCAGCATGTGCCTAAACAGTAGTTTACCCCCACATATGGGGTATCAGCGTACTCAGTAGAAACTGGACAACAACTTTTGGGGTCAAATTTCTCCTGTTACCCTTGGGAAAATAAAAAATTGCGGGCTAAAATTCATTTTTGAGAAAATATTTTTTTTTTTTATTTTCATGGCTCTGCGTTATAAACTTCTGTGAAGCACTTGAGGGTTCAAAGTGCTCACTACACATCTAGATTAGTTCCTTTGGGGGTCTAGTTTCCAAAATGGGGTAATTTGTGGGGGATCTCCAATGTTTAGGCACACAGGGGCTCTCCAAACGCGACATGGTGTCCGCTAATGAGTGGAGATAATTTTCCATTTAAAAAGCCAAATGGCGTGCCTTCCCTTCTGAGCCCTGCCGTGCGCCCAAACAGTGGTTTACCCCCACATATGGGGTATCTGCATACTCAGGACAAACTGGACAACAACATTTGTGGTCCAATTTCTCCTATTACCATTGGCAAAATAGGAAATTCCAGGCTAAAAAATCATTTTTGAGAAAAGAAAAATTATTTTTTATTTTCATGGCTCTGCATTATAAACTTCTGTGAAGCACCTGGGGGTTTAAAGTGCTCAGTATGCATCTAGATAAGTTCCTTGGGGGGTCTAGTTTCCAAAATGGGGTCACTTGTGGGGGAGCTCCATTGCATAGGCACACAGGGGCTCTCCAAATGCGACATGGTGTCCGCTAACAATTGGAGCTAATTTTCCATTCAAAAAGTTAAAAGGCGCGCCTTCCCTTCCGAGCCCTGCCGTGTGCCCAAACAGTGGTTTACCCCCACATATGAGGTATCGGCGTACTCGGGAGAAATTGCTCAACAAATTTTAGGATCCATTTTATCCTATTGCCCATGTGAAAATGAAAAAATTGAGGCGAAAATAAATTTTTTGTGAAAAAAAAGTACTTTTTCATTTTTACGGATCAATTTGTGAAGCACCTGAGGGTTTAAAGTGCTCACTAGGCATCTAGATAAGTTCCTTGGGGGGTCTAGTTTCCAAAATGGGGTCACTTGTGGGGGAGCTCCAATGTTTAAGCACACAGGGTCTCTCCAAACGCGACATGGTGTCCGCTAACGATGGAGATAATTTTTCATTCAAAAAGTCAAATGGCGCTCCTTCCCTTCCGAGCCTTACCATGTGCCCAAACAGTGGTTTACCCCCACATGTGAAGTATCGGTGTACTCAGGAGAAATTGCCAAACAAATTTTAGGATCCATTTTATCCTGTTGTCCATGTGAAAATGAAAAAATTGAGGCTAAAAGAATTTTTTTGTGAAAAAAAAGTACTTTTTCATTTTTACGGATCAATTTGTGAAGCACCTGGGGGTTTAAAGGGCTCACTATGCATCTAGATAAGTTCCTTGGGGCGTCTAGTTTCCAAAATGGGGTCACTTGTGGGGGAGCTCCAATTTTTAGGCACACGGGGGCTCTCCAAATGTGACATGGTGTCCGCTAAAGAGTGCAGCCAATTTTTCATTCAAAAAGTCAAATGGCGCTCCTTCCCTTCCAAGCCCTGCCGTGCGCCCAAACAGTGGTTTACCCCCACATATGAGGTATCAGCGTACTCAGGACAAATTGGACAACAACGTACGTGGTTCAGTTTCTCCTTTTACCATTGGGAAAATAAAAAAATTGTTGCTGAAAAATCATTTTTGTGACTAAAAAGTTAAATGTTCATTTTTTCCTTCCATGTTGCTTCTGCTGCTGTGAAGCACCTGAAGGGTTAATAAACTTCTTGAATGTGGTTTTGTGCACCTTGAGGGGTGCAGTTTTTAGAATGGTGTCACTTTTGGGTATTTTCAGCCATATAGACCCCTCAAACTGACTTCAAATGTGAGGTGGTCCCTAAAAAAAATGGTTTTGTAAATTTCGTTGTAAAAATGAGAAATCGCTGGTCAAATTTTAACCCTTATAACTTCCTAGCAAAAAAAAATTTTGTTTCCAAAATTGTGCTGATGTAAAGTAGACGTGTGGGAAATGTTATTTATTAACTATTTTGTGTCACATAACTCTCTGGTTTAACAGAATAAAAATTCAAAATGTGAAAATTGCGAAATTTTCAAAATTTTCGCCAAATTTCCGTTTTTATCACAAATAAACACAGAATTTATTGACCTAAATTTACCACTAACATGAAGCCCAATATGTCACGAAAAAACAATCTCAGAACCGCTAGGATCCATTGAAGCGTTCCTGAGTTATTACCTCATGAAGGGACACTGGTCAGAATTGCAAAAAACGGCAAGGTCTTTAAGGTCAAAATAGGCTGGGTCATGAAGGGGTTAAATCATCAGTAACCTGATAGGATGAAATTGTGGTGCGGTGATCATTCTTGTTGTCCTTGGCTGACCTATGGAGTAGACTTTGCTTGTGGTGAGGTACGGTAAGTTCTTTACACTCTATCTTAGCTGTGTCATGTCTGTTATTATTTTCTCCTCCAGCACATAAATCTATCTGGTTATCACTGCACTTTGCACTACTGTGTTACAGTAAGAGTAATAACTTATATCTCAGTGATAAGACAACTGCTTTCGCTTAATTGCATCATGAAAACCTGTTTTAAACTATGACTATTATTATATATTTATATTACAGCTAGTCTTAATGCAATCTCTATTTCTTCTGGCTTTTGTTCACTTTTTAATACTATAAGAGAAATTGATCATTCCTCTTAGCAGCCAGTTCAGTCCGAGATTAGAAAAAAGGTTGCAGAGGACGCCTGATTGCCTGATTACCTGGAGACCTATGGAGTGGCGTGGGTAGTTCAGTGGTGATGTGACACAGGCTGAATGAAGTTTCCTCCAGAAAGGGATTGTCAGTGGTTCTAGAAAAGAAAAGCCTGGGGAAAATGGAACAGTGCTCTTGAAGATTTGGGTCTAGTAAAAGAAGAGCACGACTCTTGAGAGCAAAGTCTGAGTTTAAAGGGATTTCTCAGATTCATAAATGATTAAAATTGCAAAGTCTGTAAGATCTCATTCTCTCGATCGATGTCTTGAACTTCAACACCAGTGATAAACGTGTCAAGTTGTCAGCTCCTACCTAACCTCACCCTTTCTTTATGGCTTCCTTGTGGGCCCATGGGAGCCAACTGAAGAGTGTTGTCATGAAGGATACAAACAATAAAGCGGGAGAGGTCATTGTAGTTAGTAATATTATTACTGGAAGGGGCCAGGATGGGACAATATTACTGGAAGTTGCCCAGGATGGAGGGCATTATTAGGTCAGGGAACATTATAACATGGTGGGCAACATTATACGAGGAAGCGACCCAGGATGGAGGACATTATTATAGGAAGGGGCCCAGGATGGGGGACATAAATAGCGGTCCCAGGTCAGGGAACATTATAACATGATGGGCAACATTATACGAGGAAGGGGCGCAGGATAAGGGACATTATTATAGTAAGAGGCCCAGGATGAGGGACATAAATAAAAGGCCCAGGTCAGGGAATATTATAACATGGTGGGCAACATTATACGAGGAAGCGACCCAGGATGCGGGACATTATTCCTGGAACGAGCCCAGGATGGGGGGGATTATTACAGGAAGGGGTCAGTATGGGGGAGATTATTAAAAGAAGGAGCCAGGATGAGAGACATTATTACATGAGGGGTGAACACCAATGTCTAGAACGCTACAAGGGCCCATACATCTGACCAACATGCAGGTGTGGGCCCAGATCCAAATTTTTCACTAGGACCCACCAGACTCTGGGCATCCACAGTTAATTTCCCAGATGTTTCCAAAATTTAGAATTATTTTTCTAAAGGCTAGACTGGCAACCAACAGTCCACCACTGTTACAGGGCATCACTGTGGCCTACAGCATTCTCAGGACTCTTGCTCCACCGATGCTCCTTTTAATGCTTCACTTGGGGTCTTTCCTTATATACCACCTTCCTACTTTAGCTGTACGCACTTTTTTTTCTGTATCTGGTCTTCTGCCCCTCTGAATCTCACAGTTTTCTGCAGGACTTTCTATCACTAATCCTTTACTGAACTTCAACCACTGGCTCTGAAGACCTCAACTGTCCTAGTCCACTCCCCGACCCGAGAGATTATGCATCTCATCTCTGAACTCTCTCCCGGCTAGAAAGACCTCCATACACACATGGTAGCAAGGGGTTCAGCGGACAGTCTCTGGACGCCGACAGAAGATATAGGGGGAAATAAGGATTTAAGGATTTGGCATGTCCGATTTCGAGCTGCCGATCCTTTAGTTGTGTAAGAGATAAGTTGCCACCGGAGATGTCTGGCAGTGGCTCTCTTTTAGAGCACGTGGGAGCATTCAGCAGAGTACACACTCTTGTGTATGGGCGAGTTGGAAGAGATAGCTGCCAACCGAACAAGTACCAACAGCTCATATCAGGATAAGGCCAAGTTTCAAATAAGCAACAAAGTCCAAGTTTAACCTTCACAAAGTCAATGCAATCAGTGGGGAAGCCTGGAGAGCACACCACTGCAAGGCGTTCAGATTATTATTTATTAGTAATAATTATTATTTAGGGGATGGGAGGAGATTCAGCTATCAGAGTATGCTAAAATATCAAATCTTTATTTGCAACCCAATAATAAAAAGAAGGTATACATAATTTGCCAAAAATTTAAAGATGTTCCATAAAACCAATGTGATTCCAACGCTATAGCTTTCCAAGTCCTGGTGTATGGACTTTTCGAAAAGTATGTATAATTTCACCTTTTCTTAATGGATTACAAATAAAGATTTGATATTTTAACATAGTCCGGTAGCTGGATCTCCTCGATTCCTAAGGCTACGTTCACATGTCCAGTAATCTTCCGTTTGAAACTGATCCGCAAGCTAAAAAATAACCGATCCGTGTCAAATGGAAGAAAAAATAATTTAGCTATTGGTGGCTCAGTGGTTAGCACAGTACAGTGGCTCAGTGGTTAGCACTGCAGCTTTGCAGCGCTGGGGTCCTGAGTTCAAATCCCACCAAGGACAACATCTGCAAGGAGTTTGTATGTTCTCCTCGTGTTTGCGTGGGTTTCCTCCGGTTTCCTCCCAAATTCCAAAGACATACCGATAGGAAAATTAGATTGTGAGCCCCATCGGGGGCAGTGATGAAAGCGCTGTGGAATTTAATGGTGCTATATAAATTAGTAAAATGAATAAACTATGTAGCGGATCTGTGTTCCATAGACATTAATGTAAAATCAAACACAGATCCAGTTACAATCAGTTTTTTCAGCTGGACAAAAAAGTTGTGTTTGCACAATAACGGATCTGTTTCAATGGATGATTACTGTACATGTGAACTAAGGCTAATTTAACAAGTGCAGTAATCATCCCTTTGAAATGGATCCATTATCTTAAGTGTATGGTGTGGGGGGAGGAGATTTAGTTTTGATCAACCCTTTGTTGACTAAGTATGGGGGTTTTAATTTGTTTAGCTCTTCCTTGACTTAGGGTACCGTCACACTATACGATTTACCAACGATCACGACCAGCGATACGACCTGGCCGTGATCGTTGGTAAGTCGCATGACCGCGCTTAGTAACCCGATGTTTATCCTGGTTACCAGCGTAAAAAAAAAAAAAACAAACACTTCATACTTACATTCCGGTGTCTGTCCCTTGCCGTCTGCTTCCCGCACTCACTGACTGCCGGCCGTAAAGTGAAAGCACAGCACAGCGGTGACGTCACCGCTGTGCTCTGCTTTCACTTTACGGCCGGCAGTCAGTCAGTGCGGGAAGCAGACGGCAAGGGACCTGACGGACACCGGAATGTAAGTATGTACTGTTTTTTTTTTTTACATTTACGCTGGTAACCAGGATAAACATCGGGTTACTAAGCGCGGCCCTGCGCTTAGTAACCCGATGTTTACCCTGGTTACAAGCGAACGCATCGCTAGATCGGTGTCACACACACCGATCCAGCGATGACAGCGGGAGATCCAGCGACGAAAGAATGTTCCAAACGATCTGCTATGACGTACGATTCTCAGCAGGGTCCCTGATCGCTGCTGCGTGTCAGACACAGCGATATCGTATGGATATCGCTGGAACGTCACGGATCGTACCGTCGTAGCGACAAAAGTGCCACTGTGTGACGGTACCCTTAGTATGGGGGTTTTAATTTGTTTAACTCTTCCATGACTACAATGTCACTTCTACTTCTCCCCAATGTTATCATATCCTAGGAATAGCACACAATAGAACGATTGCATTTACCCAAAAATCACAGTAACTGCATCAGTGGAAAAGACAAGGTACTTAGTGACGTTGCATCAGGCACCAACATGTAGATAATGCAGTGATAACATTAAGGCTACTTTCACACTAGCGTTAACTGCAAACCGTCACAAAAACGTCTTTTTCCCGAAAAAACGGATGCGTCAAAAAAGTGCAAAACGTATGCAACGCATACAGCATTTCGACGGATCCGTCGCAAATCCGATAAACGGTTGCGTTGAAATGCTGGATGCGTTGCATACGTTTTTACCATCCGTTGCATCCGTTTTTACGACGGATCTGTTGTTAAAATGGGAGGCACCAAAATTTGATTGGCTACTGGAAAATAAGGAAATCTATATACTGACTGTATTTACAGCCCATCTTTGAGGGTTTTAGTTTAGTGGCAAGGATGGATGGTGTAATTGGGAGGATTTCGAGTTTGGTTACTGATGTTATATTTGAGACGAATCGCCTGGATATCATAGTGCGGGAGAAGGAGGCGGCAGCAGAAAGACGGAGGATGCAACGGAGAGTGCGACGATTCTGGATACATCCAATCAATGAGCTGCGGATGACCAGGGGTGTACAGTCCACTCTCTATCTGGAGTTGCGGTGCAACCAACAGAAATTCTTTAATTATGTACGGATGAGGATGGAACATTTCGATTATTTGGTTGGAAAACTAGAGGATGTCATCCAAAGGCAGGACACAAGGATGAGGCTTGCCATCACACCGGCGGAGCGGCTCCTGGTGACACTGCGGTAAGCATTTTTTTTTTATGTGATTGGTCATATTGAATGTTATTACATGCTGCAGAGAAAACTGCGCTGACACATTGCGCAGCATGTTCTGCAGCATGTAATTTTTTGGTTTGTTTGAGGCCATTCCACTGGTTTTTTTTTCTTGTGTCATTGGTCATATTGAATGATATTACATGCTGCAGACAAAACTGCGCTGACACATTGCGCAGCATGTTCTGCAGCATGTAATTTTTTGGTTTGTTTGAGGCCATTCCACTGGTTTTTTTTTGTTGATGGTCTGTGCAATTTTTTTTTACATTTTTTTTTTTTTCTGCAGCTTCCTAGCTACGGGTGAGTCTTTGACTTCACTCCATTTCCAATTCAGGCTGGGTATTTCCACTATTGGCGGAATTGTGAAGGACACATGTCGGGCGATTTGGGACACTTTACAGCCGGAGTATATCCCACAACCATCAATGGAAATCTGGTTGAGAAGTTCCGAACAATTTGAGAGAATTTGCAATTTCCCAAATTGTGTTGGTGCCGTGGACGGCAAACACATAAGGATTGCTAAACCGGCAGGAACAGGATCCGAGTACTATAACTATAAAAAATACTTCTCCATTGTACTCATGGCTATTGCTGACGCCAACTGCCGATTCCTTGCTGTGGACATAGGAGCGTATGGCCGGTCCAACGACTCCCAAGTGTTTAAAAACTCTCCAATGGGTCGCTGCCTGTATGGAGATACATACAATTTCCCGCCAGCAAGACGCACCCAGGAACAAGTGAACCAGCCATGCCATATGTGTGTGTAGGTGATGAAGCCTTTCAACTGTCGCCGCACCTACTGAAACCATACAGCAGCCGTGAATTACACCGTACCAAGCGGGTATTTAATTACCGTCTTACCAGAGCAAGAAGAGTGGTAGAGTGCTCTTTCGGTATATTGACGGCAAAGTGGAGAGTTCTGCTGACGGCAATAAAACTGGAAACCAAAACTGTAGACAATGTTGTCAAGGCATGTGTGGTGCTCCATAACTTTGTCATTTCAAAGGAGCCCGTTACCTTGGATGACGAAGAATTGGAGACAGCCTTGTGGGATTACCGCAGTGCCTCTGTTCGCTCCACCGGTTCTGTTACTAGGATGAGGGACCAGTTTGCGGATTATTTTTTGTCACCTGTTGGGCGGATTCCATGGCAAGACATGATTGTGTGACATGTTTTTCATGGCTTTTGTTGTTTATGTCAAAATTGTGTTTGTAGCAACAAAACAAAAAAAAAATAAAAAAAAAAATCACAAAGCGTGGTTTGCTTGGTAATATAAAACCATTTTGTTATACCTTGAAAACGTCTGCTGTTTCTTTTCACTTAACCTTTAATATTTACCTTAATGAATCAACACACAGTAGATTTTAAACCAGAAAGATTTTTATTTAAAACCTTGATGTTTTTTTTTTTATCATTTTCAAAAAAAAACATTTAATTTTTATTTTCAAAATAAAAGTTTATAAATGTTGAAAAAAAACTTTAATTTTTGGACTACAAGTCCTGGTAGTGTCGGGTGGAGTAACTATGGGAGGAGGGGCTGGAATGTTGGACCACGTCGGTAGGTGGGATTGGGGAAACCCTACTTGTTTGTTCTGCAGTGGAAGGGGGGTGAAAAGCAGGAGGCTGACCAGAGGGGGGTTGTGTTGGGGTAGTCGTAAAACTGAATGGGGAAGAAAAGCTGGGCAAGGAAGACGAAAACACTGGGGAATACATTTGGGTTGGGGGCCTGGTATGGTATTGGGACTGACGTTGATATTGGGGGGCAAGGTGTGGAAATTGTGACTGGGATGTGTGGGGAGGTGTGGGGGTAGATTGGGGTTTGTGGAGGACCTTGAGAAGAGCGTTATGGCAGCTATTCATTACCCGCATCTGCTGATCAAAAGAAAGTTTTTCCATGCTCCTGAGCATGGATTGAAAAAATAGATTTGCTGGAGCTTGACTTACATCTAAATGCGGCCTATCCAAGCGACTGCTGATTTCATGGTGGGTTTCACTGATGCGTGATTGCACCATGCTGAAACCAGCAGTCACTTGTAGGGTTGAGCGAAACGGATCGTTCATTTTTAAAAGTCGCCGACTTTTGGCAAAGTCGGGTTTCATGAAACCCGACCCGACCCCTGTGTGGGGTCGGCCATGTGGTACGCGACTTTCGCGCCAAAGTCGCGTTTCAATAACGCTAAAAGCGCCATTTCTCAGCCAATGAAGGTGGACGCAGAGTGTGGGCAGCGTGATGACATAGGTCCTGGTCCCCACCATCTTAGTGAAGGGCATTGCAGTGATTGGCTTGCTGTCTGCGGCGTCACAGGGGCTATAAAGAGGCGTTCCCGCCGACCGCCATCTTACTGCTGCTGATCTGAGCTTAGGGAGAGGTTGCTGCCGCTTCGTCAGAAGCAGGGATAGCGTTAGGCAGGGTCCATTAACCCCCAAACCGCTTGTGCTGTAGCGATTTCCACTGTCCAACACCACCTTTTGTTTGCAGGGACAGTGGAAGCTACATTTTTTTTTCCTCAGCGCTGTAGCTCATTGGGCTGCCCTAGAAGGCTCCCTGATAGCTGCATTGCTGTGTGTACGCCGCTGTGCAAACCAACTGCTTTTTTCAAAGCACAAATCCTCTTGTTCCTTCCTTTCTGCACAGCTATCTTGTTTGTTTGTCCACACTTTTTATTTAATTTGTGCATCAGTCCACTCCTTATTGCTGCCTGCCATACCTGGCTGAGATTACTGCAGGGAGATAGTAATTGTAGGACAGTCCCTGTTTTTTGTTTTTTTTTCTCCCTAAAAAAATAAGTTGTGGGAGATTAAGATTGGCATTTCTGCTAGAGTGCCATCCCTGTGTGTGCCATCTCTCTCACATAGTGGGCCATAGAAAGCCTTTTTATTTTTCTGTTTTTTTTTTTGTGGGGTTTATAAATTCTCCCTGAAAAAAAAAAACAGTGGGAGATTAATATTGGCCTTTGGGCTTGTGTGCCAGTCCTGAGTGTGCCATCTCTCTCTCAAATAGTGGGCCATAGAAAGCCTATTAATTTTATTTTTTTTTGGTTTCTAAATTCTCCCTGAAAAAATCTAAAAAAATCAGTGGGAGATTAATATTGCCCTTTCTGCTTGTGTGCCAGTCTTGACTCCTGGGTGTGCCATCTCTCTCTCTCAAATAGTGGGCCATAGAAAGCCTATTTTTTTTTATTGGGTTTCTAAATTCTCCCTGAAAAAATAAAAAAAAAATCAGTGGGAGATTAATATTGCCCTTTCTGCTTGTGTGCCAGTCTTGACTCCTGGGTGTGCCATCTCTCTCTCTCAAATAGTGGACCATAGAAAGCCTATTTTTTTTTTATTTGGTTTCTAAATTCTCCCTGAAAAAATCATTTTTTTAATTTGGTTTCTAAATTCTCCCTGAAAAAATCATTTTTTTTAATTTGGTTTCTAAATTCTCCCTGAAAAAATAAAAAAAAAAGTGGGAGATCAATATTGACATTTGTGCTTGAGTGACAGTCCTGCGTGTGTGGCATCTCTCTCATTTGGTGCCACCGAAAACAGAGTGTGTAACATTGTGCCTGATTTTCCTTGCGGTCTCACCCACCTGTAAAGGGATATCTAAATCATACTGAAGTTATAGCTCACCGTGTAAGTTGTTTTACAGCAACAAATACCGTTACTTTGGTTACGTTTTTAAAACAATGAGGAAGTCTGGTGGAAGAGGTCGTGGCCGTGGGCGTTCATTGTCAGCTGGTAATGATGGTAGTGGAGCATCAGGTGGTCGTGGGAAAAAAAATATTGCACCTTATTCTGGAGCTGTGGAGCCAGGTTCGTCGTCTGGCTACAGAAGGCCTCGAACGCTCCCTTTTCTGGGAGTAGGAAAACCGCTTTTAAAGCCGGAGCAGCAAGAGCAAGTTTTGGCTTACCTTGCTGACTCAGCCTCTAGCTCTTTTGCCTCTTTTGAAACTGGTAAATGTAAAAGCAGCGCGTCGTTAGTGGATGTTCACTGTCAGGGACAAGTCGCTTCCTTGTCCTCTTCAGCAAAAACAACAACAGAGAAGGATGCAGCAGGCGACACAACGGGTTACTCCATGGAGCTCTTTACACATACCGTCCCTGGCTTAGAAAGTGAAGCAGTTAACAGGCCATGCCCATTACAAGTTGAATCTGACATGGAGTGCACTGATGCACAGCCACAGCCAGACTACTATGCTGGTCCTTTGACTCAGACCACAACATTGCCCTCGCAGGGTACTGATCCAGAATCAGACCCTGATGAGACTATGTTGCCCTGTCACGAATGCTCTACCACCGACTTACACGGTGACACAGACGAAGTTGCGCACGAGCTAGAAGAGGAGGTTATAGATGACCCAGTTGTTGACCCCGATTGGCAGCCATTGGGGGAACAGGGTGCAGGTGGCAGTAGTTCTGAAGCGGAGGAGGAGGGGCCGCAGCAGGCATCAACATCGCAACAGGTTCCATCTGCCGGGCCCGTAGATGGGACAAAACGCGTGGCAAAGCCAAAAACTGTTAGAGGACAGCGTGGCCATCCGGTTAAAGCTCAGTCTGCAATGCCTGAAAAGGGATCCGAGGCTCGAAAGAGTGCAGTCTGGCATTTTTTTAAACAACATCCAATTGATCAGCGCAAAGTCATCTGTCAAAAATGTTTAACTACCTTAAGCAGAGGTCAGAATCTGAAAAGTCTCAATACAAGTTGCATGCATAGACATTTAACCACCATGCATTTGCAAGCCTGGACTAACTACCAAACGTCCCTTAAAGTTGTAGCACCCTCGGCCAATGAAGCTAGTCAGCAACGCTACATCCCTGCCGTCACTGTAAGGCCACCATTTTCCGCACCACCTGCAGTATCTGTGCAGGTTTCTTTGCCAGGCCAAAGCAGTCAGGGTCAGGGAATCACCAGTTTCGTAGTAGGAAACACTGCATCTAGGGCACAGGCGGAAACAATACCGTCTCCAACCGTCTCTAAGTCTGACATGTCCACCGGCACACTCGCTAGTTCCACGATCTCCAGCTCTCCAGTCCAGCTCACCCTACATGAGACTCTGGTTAGAAAAAGGAAGTACTTATCCTCGCATCCGTGTACACAGGGTTTGAACGCCCACATAGCTAGACTAATCTCGTTAGAGATGATGCCCTACCGGTTAGTTGAAAGTGAAGCTTTCAAAGCCCTGATGGACTACGCTGTACCACGCTACGAGCTACCCAGTCGACACTTCTTTTCGAGAAAAGCCATCCCAGCCCTCCACCAGCATGTTAAAGAGCGCATCGTCCATGCAATCAGGCAATCTGTGAGTACAAAGGTGCACCTGACAACAGATGCATGGACCAGTAGGCATGGCCAGGGACGTTACGTATCCATCACGGCACACTGGGTGAATGTGGTGGATCCAGGGTCCACAGGGGACATCAATTTCGGGACAGTTCTGCCTAGCCCACGGTCTAGGAAACAGTTGGCTGTAGGTGTTCGCACCCCCTCCTCCTCCTTTTCGTCCTTCTGCAGAAGCGAGAGCTCGTCCACAGACCGCAGTCGCCAAACCACTCCATCCGCAGCTGGCACTGTTGCACACCAGTTGTCCCATTATGGGGCAGCTACTGGCAAGCGTCAGCAGGCTGTATTGGCTATGAAGTGTTTGGGCGAAAACAGACACACCGCGGAAGTTCTGTCCGAGTTCTTGCAGAGAGAAACGCAGTCGTGGCTGGGCACAGTAGATCTTGAGGCAGGCAAGGTAGTGAGTGATAACGGAAGGAATTTCATGGCTGCTATCTCCCTTTCCCAACTGAAACACATTCCTTGCCTGGCTCACACCTTAAACCTGGTGGTGCAGTGCTTCCTGAAAAGTTATCCGGGGTTATCCGACCTGCTCCTCAAAGTGCGCGGACTTTGCTCACATATCCGCCGTTCGCCCGTACACTCCAGCCGTATGCAGACCTATCAGCGGTCTTTGAACCTTCCCCAGCATCGCCTAATCATAGACGTTGCAACAAGGTGGAACTCAACACTGCACATGCTTCAGAGACTGTGCGAACAGAGGCGGGCTGTTATGTTTTTGTGGGAGGATACACATACACGGGCAGGCAGTAGGATGGCAGACATGGAGTTGTCAGGTGTGCAGTGGTCGAAGATACAAGACATGTGTCAAGTCCTTCAGTGTTTTGAGGAATGCACACGGCTGGTTAGTGCAGACAACGCCATAATAAGCATGAGCATCCCCCTAATGCGTCTGCTGATGCAAAGTTTGACGCACATAAAGGAGCAGGCATCTGCAGCCGAGGAAGAGGAAAGCCTTGACGACAATCAGCCATTGTCTGGTCAGGTGTTATGACCCCAATGGCGAGGGTCTCAGAGGAACGTGGAAGTCTGCAAGATACAAAAATCCAGCTCATAGGGCAGTGGTAACTGGGTTGACCATATATCTACTCCTAACGCCAACACTAGAAGTAGCCGGGGGTCATACCTACGTTGATCCTAGATGACTCGCGCCAGCCGAGAATCTAAATACCCCTAGTAGAGGAAAACAAAGACCTCTCTTGCCTCCAGAGAAAGGGACCCCAAAGCAGGATAGAAGCCCCCCACAAATAATAACGGTGAGGTAAGAGGAAATGACAAACACAGAAATGAACCAGGTTTAGCACAGAGAGGCCCGCTAACTAATAGCAGAATATAGAAAGGTAACTTATATGGTCAACAAAAAACCCTATCAAAAATCCACACTGGAAATTCAAGAACCCCCGAACCGTCTAACGGTCCGGGGGGAGAACACCAGCGCCCTAGAGCTTCCAGCAAAAGTCAGGATACAGATTAGGAACAAGCTGGACAAAAATACAAAACCAAAAACAAATAGCAAAAAGCAAAGTAAATGACTTAGCTGAATAACCGGACCAGGATCAGTAGACAAGAGCACAGCAGATTAGCTCTGATAACTACGTTGCCAGGCATAGAACTGAGTGTCCAGGGAGCTCATAAAGCAACGCCCCTAACTAACGACCCAGGTGCGGATAAAAGGAAAGACAGAAAAACCAGAGTCAAAAAACTAGTAACCACTAGAGGGAGCCAAAAAGCAAATTCACAACAGTACCCCCCCCTTAGTGAGGGGTCACCGAACCCTCACCACGACCACCAGGGCGATCAGGATGAGCGGCATGAAAGGCACGAACTAAATCGGCCGCATGAACATCAGAGGCGACCACCCAGGAATTATCCTCCTGACCATAGCCCCTCCACTTGACCAGGTACT